>NW_027478571.1:792345-968343 GCF_051014685.1 Ptiloglossa arizonensis | reverse complement strand
GTCATACGTTATACGTCATACGTTATTCGTTATACGTTATACGTTATACGTTATACGTTATACGTTATACGTTATTCTTTATACGTTATACGTTATACGTTATGCGTTATACGTTATACGTTATTCGTGATACGTTATACGTTATACGTCATACGTTATACGTCATACGTTATTCGTTATACGTTATACGTTATACGTTATACGTTATACGTTATACGTTATTCTTTATACGTTATACGTTATACGTTATACGTTATACGTTATACGTTATACGTTATACGTTATACGTTATACGTTATACGTTATACGTTATACGTTATACGTTATACGTTGTACGTTATACGTTATACGTTATACGTTATACGTTGTACGTTATACGTTGTACGTTCTACGTTGTACGTTATACGTTATACGTTATACGTTATACGTTATACGTTATACGTTATACGTTATACGTTATACGTTATACGTTATACGTTATACGTTATACGTTATACGTTATACGTTATACGTTATACGTTATACGTTATACGTTATACGTTATACGTTATACGTTATACGTTATACGTTATACGTTATACGTTATACGTTATACGTTATACGTTATACGTTATACGTTATACGTTATACGTTATACGTTATACGTTATACGTTATACGTTATACGTTATACGTTATACGTTATACGTTATACGTTATACGTTATACGTTATACGTTATACGTTATACGTTATACGTTATACGTTATACGTTATACGTTATACGTTATACGTTATACGTTATACGTTATACGTTATACGTTATACGTTATACGTTATACGTTATACGTTATACGTTATACGTTATACGTTATACGTTATACGTTATACGTTATACGTTATACGTTATACGTTATACGTTATACGTTATACGTTATACGTTATACGTTATACGTTATACGTTATACGTTATACGTTATACGTTATACGTTATACGTTATACGTTATACGTTATACGTTATACGTTATACGTTATACGTTATACGTTATACGTTATACGTTATACGTTATACGTTATACGTTATACGTTATACGTTATACGTTATACGTTATACGTTATACGTTATACGTTATACGTTATACGTTATACGTTATACGTTATACGTTATACGTTATACGTTATACGTTATACGTTATACGTTATACGTTATACGTTATACGTTATACGTTATACGTTATACGTTATACGTTATACGTTATACGTTATACGTTATACGTTATACGTTATACGTTATACGTTATACGTTATACGTTATACGTGATAAGTTATACGTTACATGCTATACGTTATACGTTATACGTTATACGTTGTACGTTATACGTTATACGTTATTCGTGATACGTTATACGTTATACGTCATACGTTATACGTCATACGTTATTCGTTATACGTTATACGTTATACGTTATACGTTATACGTTATACGTTATTCTTTATACGTTATACGTTATACGTTATACGTTATACGTTATACGTTATACGTTATACGTTGTACGTTATACGTTATACGTTATACGTTATACGTTATACGTTATACGTTATACGTTATACGTTATACGTTATACGTTATACGTTATACGTTATACGTTATGCGTTATACGTTATACGTGATAAGTTATACGTTACATGCTATACGTTATACGTTATACGTTATACGTTGTACGTTATACGTTATACGTTATTCGTGATACGTTATACGTTATACGTCATACGTTATACGTCATACGTTATTCGTTATACGTTATACGTTATACGTTATACGTTATACGTTATACGTTATTCTTTATACGTTATACGTTATACGTTATACGTTATACGTTATAGGTTATACGTTATACGTTGTACGTTATACGTTATACGTTATACGTTATACGTTATACGTTATACGTTATACGTTATACGTTATACGTTATACGTAATACGTTATACGTCATACGTTATACGTTATAGGTTATACGTTATACGTCATACGTTATACTTCATAGGTTATACGTTATACGTTATACGTTATACGTTATACGTTATACGTTATACGTTATACGTTATACGTTATACGTTATACGTTATACGTTATACGTTGTACGTTATACGTTATACGTTATACGTTATACGTTATACGTTATACGTTATACGTTATACGTTATACGTTATACGTTATACGTTATACGTTATACGTTATACGTTATACGTGATAAGTTATACGTTACATGCTAAACGTTATACGTTATACGTTATACGTTTTACGTTATACGTTATACGTTATTCGTGATACGTTATACGTTATACGTCATACGTTATACGTCATACGTTATTCGTTATACGTTATACGTTATACGTTATACGTTATACGTTATACGTTATTCTTTATACGTTATACGTTATACGTTATGCGTTATACGTTATACGTTATTCGTGATACGTTATACGTTATACGTCATACGTTATACGTCATACGTTATTCGTTATACGTTATACGTTATACGTTATACGTTATACGTTATACGTTATTCTTTATACGTTATACGTTATACGTTATACGTTATACGTTATACGTTATACGTTATACGTTATACGTTATACGTTATACGTTATACGTTATACGTTATACGTTATACGTTATACGTTATACGTTATACGTTATACGTTATACGTTATACGTTATACGTTATACGTTATACGTTATACGTTATACGTTATACGTTGTACGTTATACGTTGTACGTTATACGTTGTACGTTATACGTTATACGTTATACGTTATACGTTATACGTTATACGTTATACGTTATACGTTATACGTTATACGTTATACGTTATACGTTATACGTTATACGTTATACGTTATACGTTATACGTTATACGTTATACGTTATACGTTATACGTTATACGTTATACGTTATACGTTATACGTTATACGTTATACGTTATACGTTATACGTTATACGTTATACGTTATACGTTATACGTTATACGTTATACGTTATACGTTATACGTTATACGTTATACGTTATACGTTATACGTTATACGTTATACGTTATACGTTATACGTTATACGTTATACGTTATACGTTATACGTTATACGTTATACGTTATACGTTATACGTTATACGTTATACGTTATACGTTATACGTTATACGTTATACGTTATACGTTATACGTTATACGTTATACGTTATACGTTATACGTTATACGTTATACGTTATACGTTATACGTTATACGTTATACGTTATACGTTATACGTTATACGTTATACGTTATACGTTATACGTTATACGTTATACGTTATACGTTATACGTTATACGTTATACGTTATACGTTATACGTTATACGTTATACGTTATACGTTATACGTTATACGTTATACGTTATACGTTATACGTTATACGTTATACGTTATACGTTATACGTTATACGTTATACGTTATACGTTATACGTTATACGTTATACGTTATACGTTATACGTTATACGTTATACGTTATACGTTATACGTTATACGTTATACGTTATACGTTATACGTTATACGTTATACGTTATACGTTATACGTTATACGTTATACGTTATACGTTATACGTTATACGTTATACGTTATACGTTATACGTTATACGTTATACGTTATACGTTATACGTTATACGTTATACGTTATACGTTATACGTTATACGTTATACGTTATACGTTATACGTTATACGTTATACGTTATACGTTATACGTTATACGTTATACGTTATACGTTATACGTTATACGTTATACGTTATACGTGATAAGTTATACGTTACATGCTATACGTTATACGTTATACGTTATACGTTGTACGTTATACGTTATACGTTATTCGTGATACGTTATACGTTATACGTCATACGTTATACGTCATACGTTATTCGTTATACGTTATACGTTATACGTTATACGTTATACGTTATACGTTATTCTTTATACGTTATACGTTATACGTTATACGTTATACGTTATACGTTATACGTTATACGTTGTACGTTATACGTTATACGTTATACGTTATACGTTATACGTTATACGTTATACGTTATACGTTATACGTTATACGTTATACGTTATACGTTATGCGTTATACGTTATACGTGATAAGTTATACGTTACATGCTATACGTTATACGTTATACGTTATACGTTGTACGTTATACGTTATACGTTATTCGTGATACGTTATACGTTATACGTCATACGTTATACGTCATACGTTATTCGTTATACGTTATACGTTATACGTTATACGTTATACGTTATACGTTATTCTTTATACGTTATACGTTATACGTTATACGTTATACGTTATAGGTTATACGTTATACGTTGTACGTTATACGTTATACGTTATACGTTATACGTTATACGTTATACGTTATACGTTATACGTTATACGTTATACGTTATACGTTATACGTCATACGTTATACGTTATAGGTTATACGTTATACGTCATACGTTATACGTCATAGGTTATACGTTATACGTTATACGTTATACGTTATACGTTGTACGTTATACGTTATACGTTATACGTTATACGTTATACGTTATACGTTATACGTTGTACGTTATACGTTATACGTTATACGTTATACGTTATACGTTATACGTTATACGTTATACGTTATACGTTATACGTTATACGTTATACGTTATACGTTATACGTTATACGTTATACGTGATAAGTTATACGTTACATGCTAAACGTTATACGTTATACGTTATACGTTTTACGTTATACGTTATACGTTATTCGTGATACGTTATACGTTATACGTCATACGTTATACGTCATACGTTATTCGTTATACGTTATACGTTATACGTTATACGTTATACGTTATACGTTATTCTTTATACGTTATACGTTATACGTTATGCGTTATACGTTATACGTTATTCGTGATACGTTATACGTTATACGTCATACGTTATACGTCATACGTTATTCGTTATACGTTATACGTTATACGTTATACGTTATGAGTTATACATTATACGTTAGACGTTATACGTTATACGTTATACGTTATACGTTATACGTTATACGTTATACGTTATACGTTATACGTTATACGTTATACGTTATACGTTATACGTTATACGTTATACGTTATACGTTATACGTTATACGTTATACGTTATACGTTATACGTTATACGTTATACGTTATACGTTATACGTTATACGTTATACGTTATACGTTATACGTTATACGTTATACGTTATACGGTATACGTTATACGTTATACGTTATACGTTATACGCTATACGTTATATGTTATACGCTATACGTTATACGTAATATGTAATGCTTCATACGTTTTACGTTATTCGTTATACGTTTTTCGTTACAAGTTATACGTTATACGTAATACGTTATAAGTTATATGTCATAAGTTATACGATACATGTTATACGTTATACGAAATATGTAATACGTAATACGTTTTACGATATTCGTTATACGTTCTTCGTTACACGTTATACGTTATACGTTATGCGTTATACGTATTACGTTATTCGTGATACGTTATACGTTATACGTTATACTTTATACGGCATACGTTATACGTTATACGTTATACGTTATACGTTATACGTTATACGTTATACGTTATACGTTATACGTTATACGTTATACGTTATACGTTATACGTTTTACGTTATACGTTATACGTTATACGTTATACGTTATACGTTATACGTTATACGTTATACGTTATACGTTATACGTTATACGTTATACGTGATAAGTTATACGTTACATGCTAAACGTTATACGTTATACGTTATACGTTTTACGTTATACGTTATACGTTATTCGTGATACGTTATACGTTATACGTCATACGTTATACGTCATACGTTATTCGTTATACGTTATACGTTATACGTTATACGTTATACGTTATACGTTATTCTTTATACGTTATACGTTATACGTTATGCGTTATACGTTATACGTTATTCGTGATACGTTATACGTTATACGTCATACGTTATACGTCATACGTTATTCGTTATACGTTATACGTTATACGTTATACGTTATACGTTATACGTTATTCTTTATACGTTATACGTTATACGTTATACGTTATACGTTATACGTTATACGTTATACGTTATACGTTATACGTTATACGTTATACGTTATACGTTATACGTTATACGTTATACGTTATACGTTATACGTTATACGTCATACGTTATACGTCATACGTTATACGTCATACGTTATACGTTATACGTTATACGTTATGAGTTATACATTATACGTTATACGTTATACGTTAGACGTTATACGTTATACGTTATACGTTATACGTTATACGTTATACGTTATACGTTATACGTTATACGTTATACGTTATACGTTATACGTTATACGTTATACGTTATACGTTATACGTTATACGTTATACGTTATACGTTATACGTTATACGTTATACGTTATACGTTATACGTTATACGTTATACGTTATACGTTATACGTTATACGTTATACGTTATACGTTATACGTTATACGGTATACGTTATACGTTATACGTTATACGTTATACGCTATACGTTATATGTTATACGCTATACGTTATACGTAATATGTAATGCTTCATACGTTTTACGTTATTCGTTATACGTTTTTCGTTACAAGTTATACGTTATACGTAATACGTTATAAGTTATATGTCATAAGTTATACGATACATGTTATACGTTATACGAAATATGTAATACGTAATACGTTTTACGATATTCGTTATACGTTCTTCGTTACACGTTATACGTTATACGTTATGCGTTATACGTATTACGTTATTCGTGATACGTTATACGTTATACGTTATACTTTATACGGCATACGTTATACGTTATACGTTATACGTTATACGTTATACGTTATACGTTATACGTTATACGTTATACGTTATACGTTATACGTTATACGTTATACGTTTTACGTTATACGTTATACGTTATACGTTTTACGTTATACGTTATACGTTATACGTTATACGTTATACGTTATACGTTATACGTCATACGTTATACGTCATACGTTATACGTCATACGTTATACGTTATACGTTATACGTTATGAGTTATACATTATACGTTATACGTTATACGTTAGACGTTATACGTTATACGTTATACGTTATACGTTATACGTTATACGTTATACGTTATACGTTATACGTTATACGTTATACGTTATACGTTATACGTTATACGTTATACGTTATACGTTATACGTTATACGTTATACGTTATACGTTATACGTTATACGTTATACGTTATACGTTATACGTTATACGTTACACGTTATACGTTATACGTTATACGTTATACGTTATACGTTATACGTTATACGTGATAAGTTATACGTTACATGCTATACGTTATACGTTATACGTTATACGTTGTACATTATACGTTATACGTTATTCGTGATACGTTATACGTTATACGTCATACGTTATACGTCATACGTTATTCGTTATACGTTATACGTTATACGTTATACGTTATACGTTATACGTTATTCTTTATACGTTATACGTTATACGTTATACGTTATACGTTATACGTTATACGTTATACGTTGTACGTTATACGTTATACGTTATACGTTATACGTTATACGTTATACGTTATACGTTATACATTATACGTTATACGTTATACGTTATACGTTATACGTTATACGTGATAAGTTATACGTTACATGCTATACGTTATACGTTATACGTTATACGTTGTACGTTATACGTTATACGTTATTCGTGATACGCTATACGTTATACGTCATACGTTATACGTCATACGTTATTCGTTATACGTTATACGTTATACGTTATACGTTATACGTTATACGTTATACGTTATTCTTTATACGTTATACGTTATACGTTATACGTTATACGTTATAGGTTATACGTTATACGTTGTACGGTATACGTTATACGTTATACGTTATACGTTATACGTTATACATTATACGTTATACGTTATACGTTATACGTTATACGTTATACGTCATACGTTATACGTTATACGTTATACGTTATACGTTATACGTTATACGTCATAGGTTATACGTTATACGTTATACGTTATACGTTATACGTTATACGTTATACGTTATACGTTATACGTTATACGTTATACGTTATACGTTATACGTTATACGTTATACGTTATACGTGATAAGTTATACGTTACATGCTATACGTTATACGTTATACGTTATACGTTGTACGTTATACGTTATACGTTATTCGTGATACGTTATACGTTATACGTCATACGTTATACGTCATACGTTATTCGTTATACGTTATACGTTATACGTTATACGTTATACGTTATACGTTATTCTTTATACGTTATACGTTATACGTTATACGTTATACGTTATACGTTATACGTTATACGTTGTACGTTATACGTTATACGTTATACGTTATACGTTATACGTTATACGTTATACGTTATACGTTATACGTTATACGTTATACGTTATACGTTATACGTTATACGTTATACGTTATACGTTATACGTTATACGTGATAAGTTATACGTTACATGCTAAACGTTATACGTTATACGTTATACGTTTTACGTTATACGTTATACGTTATTCGTGATACGTTATACGTTATACGTCATACGTTATACGTCATACGTTATTCGTTATACGTTATACGTTATACGCTATACGTTATACGTTATACGTTATTCTTTATACGTTATACGTTATACGTTATACGTTATACGTTATACGTTACACGTTATACGTTGTACGTTATACGTTATACGTTATACGTTATACGTTATACGTTATACGTTATACGTTATACGTTATACGTTATACGTTATACGTTATACGTTACACGTTATACGTCATACGTTATACGTTATACGTTATACGTTATACGTTATACGTTATACGTCATAGGTTATACGTTATACGTTATACGTTATACGTTATACGTTATACGTTATACGTCATACGTTATACGTTATACGTTATACGTTATACGTTATACGTTATACGTTATACGTTACATGCTATACGTTATACGTTATATGTTATACGTTATACGTTATACGTTATACGTTATACGTTACATGCTATACGTTATACGTTATACGTTATACGTTATACGTTTCACGTTATACGTTATACGTTATACGTTATACGTTATACGTTATACGTTATACGTTATACGTCATACGTTATACGCCATACGTTATACGTTATATGTTATACGTTATACGGTATACGTTATACGTTATACGTTATGCGTTATTCGTTATACGTTTTACGTTATACGTTACACGTAATTCGTAATACGTTATACCTGATACGTTATACGTTCTACGTTATACGTTATACGTTATACGTTATACGTTATACGTTATACGTTATACGTTATACGTTATATGTTATACGTTATACGTTATACGTTATACGTTACATGCTGTACGTTATACGTTATACGTTATACGTTACACGTTATACGTTATACGTTATACGTTATACGTTATACGTTATACGTTATACGTTATACGTCATAGGTTATACGTTATACGTTATACGTTATGCGTTATACGTTATACGTTATACGTTATACGTTATACGTTATACGTTATACGTTGTACGATATACGTTATACGTTATACGTTATACGTTATACGTTATACGTAATACGTTATACCTGATACGTTATACGTTCTACGTTATACGTTATACGTTATACGTTATACGTTATACGTTATACGTTATACGTGATATGTTATACGTTATACGTTATACGTTATTCTTTATACGTTATACGTTATAAGTTATACGTTATACGTTATACGTTATACGTTATACGTTATACGTTATACGTTATACGTAATACGATATACGTTATACGTTATACGTTAGACGTTATACGTTATACGTTATACGTTAGACGTTATACGTTATACGTTATACGTCATACGTTATACGTTATACGTTATACGTTATACGTTATACGTTATACGTTATACGTTATACGTTATACGTTATACGTTATACGTTATGCGTTATACGTTATTCGTTATATGTTATACGTTATACGTGATAAGTTATACGTTACATGCTATACGTTATACGTTATACGTTATACGTTGTACGTTATACGTTATACGTTATACGTCATACGTTATACGTCATACGTTATTCGTTATACGTTATACGTTATACGTTATACGTTATACGTTATACGTTATACGTTATACGTTATTCTTTATACGTTATACTTTATACGTTATACGTTATACGTCATACGTTATACGTTATACGTTATACGTTATACGTTATACGTTATACGTTATACGTTATACGTGAAACGTTATACGTTATACGTTATACGTTATACGTTATACGTTATACGTTATACGTTATACGTTATACGTTATACGTAATACGATATACGTTATACGTTATACGTTAGACGTTATACGTTATACGTTATACGTTAGACGTTATACGTTATACGTTATACGTTATACGTTATACGTTATACGTTATTCTTTATACGTTATACTTTATACGTTATACGTTATACGTCATACGTTATACGTTATACGTTATACGTTATACGTTATACGTTATACGTTATACGTTATACGTGAAACGTTATACGTTATACGTTATACGTTATACGTTATACGTTATACGTTATACGTTATACGTTATACGTTATACGTTATACGTTATTCGTTACACGTTATACGTTATACGTTATTCGTTATACGTTATACGTTATACGTTATACGTTATACGTTATACGTTATACGTAATACGTTATACGTTATACGTTATACGTTATACGTTATACGTTATACGTTATACGTTATACGTTAGACGTTATACGTTATACGTTATACGTCATACGTTATACGTTATACGTTATACGTTATACGTTATACGTTATACGTTATACGTTATACGTTATACGTTATACGTTATACGTTATGCGTTATACGTTATTCGTTATATGTTATACGTTATACGTGATAAGTTATACGTTACATGCTATACGTTATACGTTATACGTTATACGTTGTACGTTATACGTTATACGTTATACGTCATACGTTATACGTCATACGTTATTCGTTATACGTTATACGTTATACGTTATACGTTATACGTTATACGTTATACGTTATACGTTATTCTTTATACGTTATACTTTATACGTTATACGTTATACGTCATACGTTATACGTTATACGTTATACGTTATACGTTATACGTTATACGTTATACGTTATACGTGAAACGTTATACGTTATACGTTATACGTTATACGTTATACGTTATACGTTATACGTTATACGTTATACGTTATACGTAATACGATATACGTTATACGTTATACGTTAGACGTTATACGTTATACGTTATACGTTAGACGTTATACGTTATACGTTATACGTTATACGTTATACGTTATACGTTATTCTTTATACGTTATACTTTATACGTTATACGTTATACGTCATACGTTATACGTTATACGTTATACGTTATACGTTATACGTTATACGTTATACGTTATACGTGAAACGTTATACGTTATACGTTATACGTTATACGTTATACGTTATACGTTATACGTTATACGTTATACGTTATACGTTATACGTTATTCGTTACACGTTATACGTTATACGTTATTCGTTATACGTTATACGTTATACGTTATACGTTATACGTTATACGTTATACGTAATACGTTATACGTTATACGTTATACGTTATACGTTATACGTTATACGTTATACGTTATACGTTAGACGTTATACGTTATACGTTATACGTTATACGTTATACGTTATACGTTATACGTTTTACGTTATACGTTATACGTTATACGTTATACGTTATACGTCATACGTTATTCGTCATACGTTATACGTTATACGTTATACGTTATACGTTATACGTTATACGTTATACGTTATACGTTATTCTTTATACGTTATACTTTATACGTTATACGTTATACGTCATACGTTATACGTTATACGTTATGCGTTATACGTTATGCGTTATACGTTATACGTTATACGTGAAACGTTATACGTTATACGTTATACGTTATACGTTATACGTTATACGTCATACGTTATACGCCATACGTTATACGTTATACGTTATACGTTATACGGTATACGTTATACGTTATACGTTATGCGTTATTCGTTATACGTTTTACGTTATACGTTACACGTAATTCGTAATACGTTATACCTGATACGTTATACGTTCTACGTTATACGTTATACGTTATACGTTATACGTTATACGTTATACGTTATACGTTATACGTTATATGTTATACGTTATACGTTATACGTTATACGTTACATGCTGTACGTTATACGTTATACGTTATACGTTACACGTTATACGTTATACGTTATACGTTATACGTTATACGTTATACGTTATACGTTATACGTCATAGGTTATACGTTATACGTTATACGTTATGCGTTATACGTTATACGTTATACGTTATACGTTATACGTTATACGTTATACGTTGTACGATATACGTTATACGTTATACGTTATACGTTATACGTTATACGTAATACGTTATACCTGATACGTTATACGTTCTACGTTATACGTTATACGTTATACGTTATACGTTATACGTTATACGTTATACGTGATATGTTATACGTTATACGTTATACGTTATTCTTTATACGTTATACGTTATACGTTATACGTTATACGTTATACGTTATACGTTATACGTTATACGTTATACGTTATACGTAATACGATATACGTTATACGTTATACGTTAGACGTTATACGTTATACGTTATACGTTAGACGTTATACGTTATACGTTATACGTCATACGTTATACGTTATACGTTATACGTTATACGTTATACGTTATACGTTATACGTTATACGTTATACGTTATACGTTATACGTTATGCGTTATACGTTATTCGTTATATGTTATACGTTATACGTGATAAGTTATACGTTACATGCTATACGTTATACGTTATACGTTATACGTTGTACGTTATACGTTATACGTTATACGTCATACGTTATACGTCATACGTTATTCGTTATACGTTATACGTTATACGTTATACGTTATACGTTATACGTTATACGTTATACGTTATACGTTATTCTTTATACGTTATACTTTATACGTTATACGTTATACGTCATACGTTATACGTTATACGTTATACGTTATACGTTATACGTTATACGTTATACGTGAAACGTTATACGTTATACGTTATACGTTATACGTTATACGTTATACGTTATACGTTATACGTTATACGTTATACGTTATTCGTTACACGTTATACGTTATACGTTATTCGTTATACGTTATACGTTATACGTTGTACGTTATACGTTATACGTCATACGTTATACGTTATACGTTATACGTCATACGTTATACGTCATACGTTATTCGTTATACGTTATACGTTATACGTTATACGTTATACGTTATACGTTATACGTTATTCTTTATACGTTATACTTTATACGTTATACGTTATACGTCATACGTTATACGTTATACGTTATACGTTATACGTTATACGTTATACGTTATACGTTATACGTGAAACGTTATACGTTATACGTTATACGTTATACGTTATACGTTATACGTTATACGTTATACGTTATACGTTATACGTTATACGTTATACGTTATTCGTTACACGTTATACGTTATACGTTATTCGTTATACGTTATACGTTATACGTTATACGTTATACGTTATACGTTATACGTAATACGTTATACGTTATACGTTATACGTTATACGTTATACGTTATACGTTATACGTTATACGTTAGACGTTATACGTTATACGTTATACGTTATACGTTATACGTTATACGTTATACGTTTTACGTTATACGTTATACGTTATACGTTATACGTTATACGTCATACGTTATTCGTCATACGTTATACGTTATACGTTATACGTTATACGTTATACGTTATACGTTATACGTTATACGTTATTCTTTATACGTTATACTTTATACGTTATACGTTATACGTCATACGTTATACGTTATACGTTATGCGTTATACGTTATGCGTTATACGTTATAGGTTATACGTTATACGTTATACGTTATACGTTATACGTTATACGTTATACGTTATACGTTATACGTTGTACGTTATACGTTATACGTTATACGTTATACGTTATACGTTATACGTTATACGTGAAACGTTATACGTTATACGTTATACGTTATACGTGAAACGTTATACGTTATACGTTATACGTTATACGTTATACGTTATACGTTATACGTTATACGTTATATGTTATACGTTATACGTTATACGTTATACGTTGTACGTTATACGTTATACGTTATACGTTATACGTTATACGTTATACGTTATACGTTATACGTTATACGTAATTCGTAATACGTCATACCTGATACGTTATACGTTCTACGTTATACGTTATACGTTATACGTTATACGTTATACGTTATACGTTATACGTTATACGTAATACGTAATAAGTTATACGTTATACGTTATACGTTATTCTTTATACGTTATACGTTATACGTTATACGTTATACGTTATACGTTATACGTTATACGTTATACGTTATTCTTTATACGTTATACTTTATACGTTATACGTTATACGTCATACGTTATACGTTATACGTTATGCGTTATACGTTATAGGTTATACGTTATACGTTATACGTTATACGTTATACGTTATACGTGAAACGTTATACGTTATACGTTATACGTTATACGTGAAACGTTATACGTTATACGTTATACGTTATATGTTATTCGTTACACGTTATACGTTATACGTTATTCGTTATACGTTATACGTTATACGTTATACGTTATACGTTATATGTTATACGTAATACGTTATACGTTATACGTTATACGTTATACGTTATACGTTATACGTTATACGTTATGCGTTATACGTGAAACGTTATACGTTATACGTTATACGTTATACGTGAAACGTTATACGTTATACGTTATACGGTATACGTGAAACGTTATACGTTATACGTTATACGTTATATGTTATTCGTTACACGTTATACGTTATATGTTATTCGTTATACGGTATACGTTATACGTTATACGTTATACGTTATACGTTATACGTTATACGTAATACGTTATACGTTATACGTTATACGTTATACGTTATACGTTATACGTTATACGTTATACGTTATACGTTATACGTTAGACGTTATACGTTATACGTTATACGTTATACGTTAGACGTTATACGTTATACGTTATACGTTATACGTTATACGTTATACGTTATACGTTATACGTTATACGTTATACGTTATACGTAATACGTTATGCGTTATACGTTATACGTTATACGTTATACGTTATACGTTATACGTTATACGTAATAAGTTATACGTTACATGCTATACGTTATACGTTATACGTTATACGTTGTACGTTATACGTTATACGTTATAAGTTATACGTTATACGTTATACGTCATACGTTATACGTCATACGTTATTCGTTATACGTTATACGTTGTACGTTATACGTTATACGTTATACGTTATACGTTATACTTTATACGTTATACGTTATACGAAATATGTAATACGTAATGCGTTTTACGATATTCGTTATACGTTCTTCGTTACACGTTATACGTTATACGTTTTGCGTTATACGTTTTACGTTATTCGTGATACGTTATACGTTATACGTTATACGTTATACGTTATACGGTATACGTTATACGTTATACGTTATACGTTATACGCTATACGTTATATGTTATACGCTATACGTTATACGTAATATGCAATGCTTCATACGTTTTACGTTATTCGTTATACGTTTTTCGTTACAAGTTAAACGTTATACGTTATACGTTATAAGTTATATGTCATAAGTTATACGATACATGTTATACGTTATACGAAATATGTAATACGTAATACGTTTTACGATATTCGTTATACGTTCTTCGTTACACGTTATACGTTATACGTTATGCGTTATACGTATTACGTTATTCGTGATACGTTATACGTTATACGTTATACGTTATACGGCATACGTTATACGTTATACGTTATACGTTATACGTTATACGTTATACGTTATACGTTATACGTTATACGTTATACGTTATACGTTATACGTTATACGTTATACGTTATACGTTATACGATATACGTTATACGTTATACGTTATACGTTATACGTTATACGTTATACGTTATACGTTATACGTTATACGTTATACGTTATACGTTATACGTTATACGTTATACGTTATACGTTATACGTTATACGTAATACGTGATAAGTTATACGTTATACGTTATACGTTATTCTTTATACGTTATACGTTATACGTTATACGTTATACGTCATACGTTATACGTTATACGTTATACGTTATACGTTATACGTTATACGTTATACGTTATACGTTATACGTTATACGTTATACGTTAGACGTTATACGTTATACGTTATACGTTATACGTTATACGTTATACGTGATAAGTTATACGTTACATGCTATACGTTATACGTTATACGTTGTACGTTATACGTTATACGTTATACGTTATACGTTATACGTTATACGTCATACGTTATACGTCATACGTTATTCGTTATACGTTATACGTTATAAGTTATACGTTATACGTTATACGTTATTCTTTATACGTTATACGTTATACGTTATACGTTATACGTCATACGTCATACGTTATACGTTATACGTTATACGTTATACGTTATACGTTATACGTGAAACGTTATACGTTATACGTTGTACGTTATACGTTATACGTTATACGTTATACTTTATACGTTATACGTTATACGTTATACGTTATACGTTGTACGTTATACGTTATACGTTATACGTTATACGTTATACGTCATACGTTATACGTCATACGTTATACGTTATACGTTATACGTTATACGTCATACGTTATACGTTATACGTTATACGTTATACGTTATACGTTATACGTTATACGTTATACGTTATACGTTATACGTTATACGTCATACGTTATACGTCATACGTTATACGTCATACGTTATACGTTATACGTTATACGTTATGAGTTATACATTATACGTTATACGTTATACGTTAGACGTTATACGTTATACGTTATACGTTATACGTTATACGTTATACGTTATACGTTATACGTTATACGTTATACGTTATACGTTATACGTTATACGTTATACGTTATACGTTATACGTTATACGTTATACGTTATACGTTATACGTTATACGTTATACGTTATACGTTATACGTTATACGTTATACGTTATACGTTATACGTTATACGTTATACGTTATACTTTATACGTTATACGTTATACGAAATATGTAATACGTAATGCGTTTTACGATATTCGTTATACGTTCTTCGTTACACGTTATACGTTATACGTTTTGCGTTATACGTTATACGTTAGACGTTATACGTTATACGTTATACGTTATACGTTATACGTTATACGTGATAAGTTATACGTTACATGCTATACGTTATACGTTATACGTTGTACGTTATACGTTATACGTTATACGTTATACGTTATACGTTATACGTCATACGTTATACGTCATACGTTATTCGTTATACGTTATACATTATACGTTATACGTTATACGTTATACGTTTTGCGTTATACGTTTTACGTTATTCGTGATACGTTATACGTTATACGTTATACGTTATACGTTATACGGTATACGTTATACGTTATACGTTATACGTTATACGCTATACGTTATATGTTATACGCTATACGTTATACGTAATATGCAATGCTTCATACGTTTTACGTTATTCGTTATACGTTTTTCGTTACAAGTTAAACGTTATACGTTATATGTTATAAGTTATATGTCATAAGTTATACGATACATGTTATACGTTATACGAAATATGTAATACGTAATACGTTTTACGATATTCGTTATACGTTCTTCGTTACACGTTATACGTTATACGTTATGCGTTATACGTATTACGTTATACGTTATACGTTATACGTTATACGTTATACGTTATACGTTATACGTTATACGTTATACGTTATACGTTAGACGTTATATGTTATACGTTATACGTTATACGTTATACGTTATACGTAATACGTGATAAGTTATACGTTATACGTTATACGTTATTCTTTATACGTTATACGTTATACGTTATACGTTATACGTTATACGTGAAACGTTATACGTTATACGTTGTACGTTATACGTTATACGTTATACGTTATACGTTATACGTTATACGTTATACGTTATACGTTATACGTTGTACGTTATACGTTATACGTTATACGTTATACGTTATACGTCATACGTTATACGTCATACGTTATACGTTATACGTTATACGTTATACGTCATACGTTATACGTTATACGTTATACGTTATACGTTATACGTTATACGTTATACGTTATACGTTATACGTTATACGTTATACGTCATACGTTATACGTCATACGTTATACGTCATACGTTATACGTTATACGTTATACGTTATACGTTATACGTTATACGTTATACGTTATACGTTATACGTTAGACGTTATACGTTATACGTTATTCGTGATACGTTATACGTTATACGTCATACGTTATACGTCATACGTTATTCGTTATACGTTATACGTTATACGTTATACGTTATACGTTATACGTTATTCTTTATACGTTATACGTTATACGTTATACGTTATACGTTATACGTCATACGTTATACGTTATACGTTATACGTAATACGTTATACGTTATACGTTATACAATATACGTTATACGTTATACGTTATACGTTATACGTTATACGTTAGACGTTATACGTTATACGTCATACGTTATACGTTATACGTTATACGTTATACGTTATACGTTATACGTTATACGTTATACGTTATACGTTATACGTTATACGTTATACGTTATACGTTATACGTGAAAAGTTATACGTTACATGCTATACGTTATACGTTATACGTTATACGTTATACGTTGTACGTTATACGTTATACGTTATAAGTTATACGTTATACGTTATACGTTATACGTCATACGTTATACGTCATACGTTATTCGTTATACGTTATGCGTTATACGTTATACGTTATACGTTATACGTTATTCTTTATACGTTATTCGTTATACGTTATACGTTATACGTCATACGTTGTACGTTATACGTTATACGTTATACGTTATACGTTATACGTTATACGTTATACGTTATACTTTATACGTTATACGTTATACGTTAGACGTTAGACGTTATACGTTATACGTTATACGTTATACGTTATACGTTATACGTTATACGTTATACGTTATACGTTATACGTTATACGTTATACGTTATACGTTATACGTTATACGTTATACGTTATACGTTATACGTTATACGTTATACGTAATACGTTATACGTTATACGTTATACGTTATACGTTATACGTAATACGTAAAAAGTTATACGTTATACGTTATACGTTATTCTTTATACGTTATACTTTATACGTTATACGTTATACGTCATACGTTATACGTTATACGTTATGCGTTATACGTTATACGTTATACGTTATAGGTTATACGTTATACGTCATAGATTATACGTTATACGTTATACGTTATACGTTATACGTTATACGTTATACGTTATACGTTATACTTTACACGTTATACGTTGTACGTCATACGTTATACGTTATACGTTATACGTTATACGTTATGCGTTATACGTTATAGGTTATACGTTATACGTTATACGTTATACGTTATACGTTATACGTTATACGTTATACGTTATACGTTGTACGTTATACGTTATACGTTATACGTTATACGTTATACGTTATACGTTATACGTGAAACGTTATACGTTATACGTTATACGTTATACGTGAAACGTTATACGTTATACGTTATACGTTATACGTTATACGTTATTCGTTATACGTTATATGTTATACGTTATACGTTATACGTTATACGTTGTACGTTATACGTTATACGTTATACGTTATATGTTATACGTTATACGTTATACGTTATACGTTATACGTTATACGTAATTCGTAATACGTTATACCTGATACGTTATACGTTCTACGTTATACGTTATACGTTATACGTTATACGTTATACGTTATACGTTATACGTTATACGTAATACGTAATAAGTTATACGTTATACGTTATACGTTATTCTTTATACGTTATACTTTATACGTTATACGTTATACGTCATACGTTATACGTTATACGTTATGCGTTATACGTTATAGGTTATACGTTATACGTTATACGTTATACGTTATACGTTATACGTGAAACGTTATACGTTATACGTTATACGTTATACGTGAAACGTTATACGTTATACGTTATACGTTATATGTTATTCGTTACACGTTATACGTTATACGTTATTCGTTATACGTTATACGTTATACGTTATACGTTATACGTTATATGTTATACGTAATACGTTATACGTTATACGTTATACGTTATACGTTATACGTTATACGTTATACGTTATACGTGAAACGTTATACGTTATACGTTATACGTTATACGTGAAACGTTATACGTTATACGTTATCCGTTATACGGCATACGTTATACGTTATACGTTATACGTTATACGTTATACGTTATACGTTATACGTTATACGTTATACGTTATACGTTATACGTTATACGATATACGTTATACGTTATACGTTATACGTTATACGTTATACGTTATACGTTATACGTTATACGTTATACGTTATACGTTATACGTTATACGTTATACGTTATACGTTATACGTTATACGTGAAACGTTATACGTTATACGTTATACGTTATACGTTATACGTTATACGTTATACGTTATACGTTATACGTTATACGTTATACGATATACGTTATGCGTTATACGTTATACGTTATACGTTATACGTTATACGTTATACGCTATACGTTATATGTTATACGCTATACGTTATACGTAATATGTAATGCTTCATACGTTTTACGTTATTCGTTATACGTTTTTCGTTATACGTTATCCGTTATACGGCATACGTTATACGTTATACGTTATACGTTATACGTTATACGTTATACGTTATACGTTATACGTTATACGTTATACGTTATACGTTATACGTTATACGTTATACGGTATACGTTATACGTTATACGTTATACGTTATACGCTATACGTTATATGTTATACGCTATACGTTATACGTAATATGTAATGCTTCATACGTTTTACGTTATTCGTTATACGTTTTTCGTTACAAGTTATACGTTATACGTAATACGTTATAAGTTATATGTCATAAGTTATACGATACATGTTATACGTTATACGAAATATGTAATACGTAATACGTTTTACGATATTCGTTATACGTTCTTCGTTACACGTTATACGTTATACGTTATGCGTTATACGTATTACGTTATTCGTGATACGTTATACGTTATACGTTATACGTTATACGGCATACGTTATACGTTATACGTTATACGTTATACGTTATACGTTATACGTTATACGTTATACGTTATACGTTATACGTTATACGTTATACGTTATACGTTATACGTTATACGTTATACGTTATACGTTATACGTTATACGTTATACGTTATACGTTATACGTTATACGTTATACGTTATACGTTATACGTTATACGTTATACGTTATACGTTATACGTCATACGTTATACGTCATACGTTATACGTCATACGTTATACGTTATACGTTATACGTTATGAGTTATACGTTATACGTTATACGTTATACGTTAGACGTTATACGTTATACGTTATACGTTATACGTTATACGTTATACGTTATACGTTATACGTTATACGTTATACGTTATACGTTATACGTTATACGTTATACGTTATACGTTATACGTGAAACGTTATACGTTATACGTTATACGTTATACGTGAAACGTTATACGTTATACGTTATACGGTATACGTGAAACGTTATACGTTATACGTTATACGTTATATGTTATTCGTTACACGTTATACGTTATATGTTATTCGTTATACGTTATACGTTATACGTTATACGTTATACGTTATACGTTATACGTTATACGTAATACGTTATACGTTATACGTTATACGTTATACGTTATACGTTATACGTTATACGTTATACGTTATACGTTAGACGTTATACGTTATACGTTATACGTTATACGTTAGACGTTATACGTTATACGTTATACGTTATACGTTATACGTTATACGTTATACGTTATACGTTATACGTTATACGTTATACGTTATACGTTATACGTTATACGTTATACGTTATACGTTATACGTAATAAGTTATACGTTACATGCTATACGTTATACGTTATACGTTATACGTTGTACGTTATACGTTATACGTTATAAGTTATACGTCATACGTTATACGTCATACGTTATACGTCATACGTTATTCGTTATACGTTATACGTTGTACGTTATACGTTATACGTTATACGTTATACGTTATACTTTATACGTTATACGTTATACGAAATATGTAATACGTAATGCGTTTTACGATATTCGTTATACGTTCTTCGTTACACGTTATACGTTATACGTTTTGCGTTATACGTTTTACGTTATTCGTGATACGTTATACGTTATACGTTATACGTTATACGTTATACGGTATACGTTATACGTTATACGTTATACGTTATACGCTATACGTTATATGTTATACGCTATACGTTATACGTAATATGCAATGCTTCATACGTTTTACGTTATTCGTTATACGTTTTTCGTTACAAGTTAAACGTTATACGTTATACGTTATAAGTTATATGTCATAAGTTATACGATACATGTTATACGTTATACGAAATATGTAATACGTAATACGTTTTACGATATTCGTTATACGTTCTTCGTTACACGTTATACGTTATACGTTATGCGTTATACGTATTACGTTATTCGTGATACGTTATACGTTATACGTTATCCGTTATACGGCATACGTTATACGTTATACGTTATACGTTATACGTTATACGTTATACGTTATACGTTATACGTTATACGTTATACGTTATACGTTATACGTTATACGTTATACGTTATACGTTATACGTTATACGTTATACGTTATACGTTATACGTTATACGTTATACGTTATACGATATACGTTATACGTTATACGTTATACGTTATACGTTATACGTTATACGTTATACGTTATACGTTATACGTTATACGTTATACGTTATACGTTATACGTTATACGTTATACGTTATACGTAATACGTGATAAGTTATACGTTATACGTTATACGTTATTCTTTATACGTTATACGTTATACGTTATACGTTATACGTCATACGTTATACGTTATACGTTATACGTTATACGTTATACGTTATACGTTATACGTTATACGTTATACGTTATACGTTATACGTTAGACGTTATACGTTATACGTTATACGTTATACGTTATACGTTATACGTGATAAGTTATACGTTACATGCTATACGTTATACGTTATACGTTGTACGTTATACGTTATACGTTATACGTTATACGTTATACGTTATACGTCATACGTTATACGTCATACGTTATTCGTTATACGTTATACGTTATACGTTATACGTTATACGTTATACGTTATTCTTTATACGTTATACGTTATACGTTATACGTTATACGTCATACGTCATACGTTATACGTTATACGTTATACGTTATACGTTATACGTTATACGTGAAACGTTATACGTTATACGTTGTACGTTATACGTTATACGTTATACGTTATACTTTATACGTTATACGTTATACGTTATACGTTATACGTTATACGTTATACGTTATACGTTATACGTTATACGTTATACGTTATACGTTATACGTTATACGTTATACGTTATACGTTATACGTTATACGTTATACGGTATACGTTATACGTTATACGTTATACGTTATACGCTATACGTTATATGTTATACGCTATACGTTATACGTAATATGTAATGCTTCATACGTTTTACGTTATTCGTTATACGTTTTTCGTTACAAGTTATACGTTATACGTAATACGTTATAAGTTATATGTCATAAGTTATACGATACATGTTATACGTTATACGAAATATGTAATACGTAATACGTTTTACGATATTCGTTATACGTTCTTCGTTACACGTTATACGTTATACGTTATGCGTTATACGTATTACGTTATTCGTGATACGTTATACGTTATACGTTATACGTTATACGGCATACGTTATACGTTATACGTTATACGTTATACGTTATACGTTATACGTTATACGTTATACGTTATACGTTATACGTTATACGTTATACGTTATACGTTATACGTTATACGTTATACGTTATACGTTATACGTTATACGTTATACGTTATACGTTATACGTTATACGTTATACGTTATACGTCATACGTTATACGTCATACGTTATACGTCATACGTTATACGTTATACGTTATACGTTATGAGTTATACGTTATACGTTATACGTTATACGTTAGACGTTATACGTTATACGTTATACGTTATACGTTATACGTTATACGTTATACGTTATACGTTATACGTTATACGTTATACGTTATACGTTATACGTTATACGTTATACGTTATACGTTATACGTTATACGTTATACGTTATACGTTATACGTTATACATTATACGTTATACGTTATACGTTATACGTTATACGTTATACGTGATAAGTTATACGTTACATGCTAAACGTTATACGTTATACGTTATACGTTTTACGTTATACGTTATACGTTATTCGTGATACGTTATACGTTATACGTCATACGTTATACGTCATACGTTATTCGTTATACGTTATACGTTATACGTTATACGTTATACGTTATACGTTATACGTTATACGTTATACGTTATACGTTATACGTTATACGTTGTACGTTATACGTTATACGTTATACGTTATACGTTATACGTTATACGTTATACGTTATACGTTATACGTTATACGTTATACGTTATACGTTATTCGTGATACGTTATACGTTATACGTCATACGTTATACGTCATACGTTATTCGTTATACGTTATACGTTATACGTTATACGTTATACGTTATACGTTATTCTTTATACGTTATACGTTATACGTTATACGTTATACGTTATACGTTATACGTTATACGTTATACGTTATACGTTATACGTTATACGTTATACGTGATAAGTTATACGTTACATGCTAAACGTTATACGTTATATGTTATACGTTTTACGTTATACGTTATACGTTATTCGTGATACGTTATACGTTATACGTCATACGTTATACGTCATACGTTATTCGTTATACGTTATACGTTATACGTTATACGTTATACGTTATACGTTATTCTTTATACGTTATACGTTATACGTTATACGTTATACGTTATACGTTATACGTTATACGTTGTACGTTATACGTTATACGTTATACGTTATACGTTATACGTTATACGTTATACGTTATACGTTATACGTTATACGTTATACGTTATAAGTTATACGTTATACGTTATACGTTATACGTTATACGTCATACGTTATACGTTATACGTTATACGTTATACGTTATACGTTATACGTCATAGGTTATACGTTATACGTTATACCTTATACGTTATACGTTATACGTTATACGTCATACGTTATACGTTATACGTTATACGTTATACGTTATACGTTATACGTTATACGTTATACGTTACATGCTATACGTTATACGTTATATGTTATACGTTATACGTTATACGTTATACGTTATACGTTACATGCTATACGTTATACGTTATACGTTATACGTTATACGTTTCACGTTATACGTTATACGTTATACGTTATACGTTATACGTTATACGTTATACGTTATACGTCGTACGTTATACGCCATACGTTATACGTTATACGTTATACGTTATACGGTATACGTTATACGTTATACGTTATGCGTTATTCGTTATACATTTTACGTTATACGTTACACGTAATTCGTAATACGTTATACCTGATACGTTATACGTTCTACGTTATACGTTATACGTTATACGTTATACGTTATACGTTATACGTTATACGTTATACGTTATACGTTATATGTTATACGTTATACGTTATACGTTATACGTTACATGCTGTACGTTATACGTTATACGTTATACGTTACACGTTATACGTTATACGTTATACGTTATACGTTATACGTTATACGTTATACGTTATACGTCATAGGTTATACGTTATACGTTATACGTTATGCGTTATACGTTATACGTTATACGTTATACGTTATACGTTATACGTTATACGTTGTACGATATACGTTATACGTTATACGTTATACGTTATACGTTATACGTAATACGTTATACCTGATACGTTATACGTTCTACGTTATACGTTATACGTTATACGTTATACGTTATACGTTATACGTTATACGTTATACGTGATAAGTTATACGTTGTACGTTATACGTTATACGTTATACGTTATACGTTATACGTTATACGTCATACGTTATACGTCATACGTTATTCGTTATACGTTATACGTTATACGTTATACGTTATACGTTATACGTTATTCTTTATACGTTATACGTTATACGTTATACGTTATACGTCATACGTCATACGTTATACGTTATACGATATACGTTATACGTTATACGTTATACGTGAAATGTTATACGTTATACGTTATACGTTATTCGTTCTACGTTATACGTTATACGTTATACGTTATACGTTATACGTTATACGTTATACGTTATACGTTATACGTTATACGTTATACGTTATACGTTATACGTTATACGTTATGCGTTATACGTTATTCGTTATATGTTATACATTATACGTGAAAAGTTATACGTTACATGCTATACGTTATACGTTATACGTTATACGTTGTACGTTATACGTTATACGTTATTCGTGATACGTTATACGTTATACGTCATACGTTATACGTCATACGTTATTCGTTATACGTTATACGTTATACGTTATACGTTATACGTTATACGTTATTCTTTATACGTTATACGTTATACGTTATACGTTATACGTTATACGTTATACGTTATACGTTGTACGTTATACGTTATACGTTATACGTTATACGTTATACGTTATACGTTATACGTTATACGTTATACGTTATACGTTATACGTTATACGTTATACGTCATAGGTTATACGTTATACGTTATACGTTATGCGTTATACGTTATACGTTATACGTTATACGTTATACGTTATACGTTATACGTTGTACGATATACGTTATACGTTATACGTTATACGTTATACGTTATACGTAATACGTTATACCTGATACGTTATACGTTCTACGTTATACGTTATACGTTATACGTTATACGTTATACGTTATACGTTATACGTGATAAGTTATACGTTGTACGTTATACGTTATACGTTATACGTTATACGTTATACGTTATACGTCATACGTTATACGTCATACGTTATTCGTTATACGTTATACGTTATACGTTATACGTTATACGTTATACGTTATTCTTTATACGTTATACGTTATACGTTATACGTTATACGTCATACGTCATACGTTATACGTTATACGATATACGTTATACGTTATACGTTATACGTGAAATGTTATACGTTATACGTTATACGTTATTCGTTCTACGTTATACGTTATACGTTATACGTTATACGTTATACGTTATACGTTATACGTTATACGTTATACGTTATACGTTATACGTTATACGTTATACGTTATGCGTTATACGTTATTCGTTATATGTTATACGTTATACGTTATACGTTAGACGTTATACGTTATACGTTATACGTTATACGTTATACGTTATACGTTATACGTTTTACGTAATACGTTATACGTTATACGTTATACGTTATACGTCATACGTTATTCGTTATACGTTATACGTTATACGTTATACGTTATACGTTATACGTTATACGTTATACGTTATACGTTATACGTTATTCGTTACACGTTATACGTTATACGTTATACGTTATACGTTATACGTTATACGTTTTACGTAATACGTTATACGTTATACGTTATACGTTATACGTCATACGTTATTCGTTATACGTTATACGTTATACGTTATACGTTATACGTTATACGTTACACGTTATACGTTATACGTTATCCTTTATACGTTATACTTTATACGTTATACGTTATACGTCATACGTTATACGTTATACGTTATACGTTATACGTTATACGTTATACGTTATACGTTATACGTTAGACGTTATACGTTATACGTTATACGTAATAAGTTATACGTTACATGCTATACGTTATACGTTATACGTTATACGTTGTACGTTATACGTTATACGTTATAAGTTATACGTTATACGTTATACGTCATACGTTATACGTCATACGTTATTCGTTATACGTTATACGTTGTACGTTATACGTTATACGTTATACGTTATACGTTATACGTTATACGTTATACGTTATACGTTATACGTTATACGTTATACGTTATACGTTATACGTTATACGTTATACGTTATACGTTATACGATATACGTTATACGTTATACGTTATACGTTATACGTTATACGTTATACGTTATACGTTATACGTTATACGTTATACGTTATACGTTATACGTTATACGTTATACGTTATACGTTATACGTAATACGTGATAAGTTATACGTTATACGTTATACGTTATTCTTTATACGTTATACGTTATACGTTATACGTTATACGTCATACGTTATACGTTATACGTTATACGTTATACGTTATACGTTATACGTTATACGTTATACGTTATACGTTATACGTTATACGTTAGACGTTATACGTTATACGTTATACGTTATACGTTATACGTTATACGTGATAAGTTATACGTTACATGCTATACGTTATACGTTATACGTTGTACGTTATACGTTATACGTTATACGTTATACGTTATACGTTATACGTCATACGTTATACGTCATACGTTATTCGTTATACGTTATACGTTATACGTTATACGTTATACGTTATACGTTATTCTTTATACGTTATACGTTATACGTTATACGTTATACGTCATACGTCATACGTTATACGTTATACGTTATACGTTATACGTTATACGTTATACGTGAAACGTTATACGTTATACGTTGTACGTTATACGTTATACGTTATACGTTATACTTTATACGTTATACGTTATACGTTATACGTTATACGTTATACGTTATACGTTATACGTTATACGTTATACGTTATACGTTATACGTTATACGTTATACGTTATACGTTATACGTTATACGTTATACGTTATACGGTATACGTTATACGTTATACGTTATACGTTATACGCTATACGTTATATGTTATACGCTATACGTTATACGTAATATGTAATGCTTCATACGTTTTACGTTATTCGTTATACGTTTTTCGTTACAAGTTATACGTTATACGTAATACGTTATAAGTTATATGTCATAAGTTATACGATACATGTTATACGTTATACGAAATATGTAATACGTAATACGTTTTACGATATTCGTTATACGTTCTTCGTTACACGTTATACGTTATACGTTATGCGTTATACGTATTACGTTATTCGTGATACGTTATACGTTATACGTTATACGTTATACGGCATACGTTATACGTTATACGTTATACGTTATACGTTATACGTTATACGTTATACGTTATACGTTATACGTTATACGTTATACGTTATACGTTATACGTTATACGTTATACGTTATACGTTATACGTTATACGTTATACGTTATACGTTATACGTTATACGTTATACGTTATACGTTATACGTCATACGTTATACGTCATACGTTATACGTCATACGTTATACGTTATACGTTATACGTTATGAGTTATACGTTATACGTTATACGTTATACGTTAGACGTTATACGTTATACGTTATACGTTATACGTTATACGTTATACGTTATACGTTATACGTTATACGTTATACGTTATACGTTATACGTTATACGTTATACGTTATACGTTATACGTTATACGTTATACGTTATACGTTATACGTTATACGTTATACGTTATACGTTATACGTTATACGTTATACGTTATACGTTATACGTGATAAGTTATACGTTACATGCTAAACGTTATACGTTATACGTTATACGTTTTACGTTATACGTTATACGTTATTCGTGATACGTTATACGTTATACGTCATACGTTATACGTCATACGTTATTCGTTATACGTTATACGTTATACGTTATACGTTATACGTTATACGTTATACGTTATACGTTATACGTTATACGTTATACGTTATACGTTGTACGTTATACGTTATACGTTATACGTTATACGTTATACGTTATACGTTATACGTTATACGTTATACGTTATACGTTATACGTTATACGTTATTCGTGATACGTTATACGTTATACGTCATACGTTATACGTCATACGTTATTCGTTATACGTTATACGTTATACGTTATACGTTATACGTTATACGTTATTCTTTATACGTTATACGTTATACGTTATACGTTATACGTTATACGTTATACGTTATACGTTATACGTTATACGTTATACGTTATACGTTATACGTGATAAGTTATACGTTACATGCTAAACGTTATACGTTATACGTTATACGTTTTACGTTATACGTTATACGTTATTCGTGATACGTTATACGTTATACGTCATACGTTATACGTCATACGTTATTCGTTATACGTTATACGTTATACGTTATACGTTATACGTTATACGTTATTCTTTATACGTTATACGTTATACGTTATACGTTATACGTTATACGTTATACGTTATACGTTGTACGTTATACGTTATACGTTATACGTTATACGTTATACGTTATACGTTATACGTTATACGTTATACGTTATACGTTATACGTTATAAGTTATACGTTATACGTTATACGTTATACGTTATACGTCATACGTTATACGTTATACGTTATACGTTATACGTTATACGTTATACGTCATAGGTTATACGTTATACGTTATACCTTATACGTTATACGTTATACGTTATACGTCATACGTTATACGTTATACGTTATACGTTATACGTTATACGTTATACGTTATACGTTATACGTTACATGCTATACGTTATACGTTATATGTTATACGTTATACGTTATACGTTATACGTTATACGTTACATGCTATACGTTATACGTTATACGTTATACGTTATACGTTATACGTTATACGTCATAGGTTATACGTTATACGTTATACGTTATGCGTTATACGTTATACGTTATACGTTATACGTTATACGTTATACGTTATACGTTGTACGATATACGTTATACGTTATACGTTATACGTTATACGTTATACGTAATACGTTATACCTGATACGTTATACGTTCTACGTTATACGTTATACGTTATACGTTATACGTTATACGTTATACGTTATACGTTATACGTGATAAGTTATACGTTGTACGTTATACGTTATACGTTATACGTTATACGTTATACGTTATACGTCATACGTTATACGTCATACGTTATTCGTTATACGTTATACGTTATACGTTATACGTTATACGTTATACGTTATTCTTTATACGTTATACGTTATACGTTATACGTTATACGTCATACGTCATACGTTATACGTTATACGATATACGTTATACGTTATACGTTATACGTGAAATGTTATACGTTATACGTTATACGTTATTCGTTCTACGTTATACGTTATACGTTATACGTTATACGTTATACGTTATACGTTATACGTTATACGTTATACGTTATACGTTATACGTTATACGTTATACGTTATACGTTATGCGTTATACGTTATTCGTTATATGTTATACATTATACGTGAAAAGTTATACGTTACATGCTATACGTTATACGTTATACGTTATACGTTGTACGTTATACGTTATACGTTATTCGTGATACGTTATACGTTATACGTCATACGTTATACGTCATACGTTATTCGTTATACGTTATACGTTATACGTTATACGTTATACGTTATACGTTATTCTTTATACGTTATACGTTATACGTTATACGTTATACGTTATACGTTATACGTTATACGTTGTACGTTATACGTTATACGTTATACGTTATACGTTATACGTTATACGTTATACGTTATACGTTATACGTTATACGTTATACGTTATACGTTATACGTCATAGGTTATACGTTATACGTTATACGTTATGCGTTATACGTTATACGTTATACGTTATACGTTATACGTTATACGTTATACGTTGTACGATATACGTTATACGTTATACGTTATACGTTATACGTTATACGTAATACGTTATACCTGATACGTTATACGTTCTACGTTATACGTTATACGTTATACGTTATACGTTATACGTTATACGTTATACGTGATAAGTTATACGTTGTACGTTATACGTTATACGTTATACGTTATACGTTATACGTTATACGTCATACGTTATACGTCATACGTTATTCGTTATACGTTATACGTTATACGTTATACGTTATACGTTATACGTTATTCTTTATACGTTATACGTTATACGTTATACGTTATACGTCATACGTCATACGTTATACGTTATACGATATACGTTATACGTTATACGTTATACGTGAAATGTTATACGTTATACGTTATACGTTATTCGTTCTACGTTATACGTTATACGTTATACGTTATACGTTATACGTTATACGTTATACGTTATACGTTATACGTTATACGTTATACGTTATACGTTATACGTTATGCGTTATACGTTATTCGTTATATGTTATACGTTATACGTTATACGTTAGACGTTATACGTTATACGTTATACGTTATACGTTATACGTTATACGTTATACGTTTTACGTAATACGTTATACGTTATACGTTATACGTTATACGTCATACGTTATTCGTTATACGTTATACGTTATACGTTATACGTTATACGTTATACGTTATACGTTATACGTTATACGTTATACGTTATTCGTTACACGTTATACGTTATACGTTATACGTTATACGTTATACGTTATACGTTTTACGTAATACGTTATACGTTATACGTTATACGTTATACGTCATACGTTATTCGTTATACGTTATACGTTATACGTTATACGTTATACGTTATACGTTACACGTTATACGTTATACGTTATCCTTTATACGTTATACTTTATACGTTATACGTTATACGTCATACGTTATACGTTATACGTTATACGTTATACGTTATACGTTATACGTTATACGTTATACGTTAGACGTTATACGTTATACGTTATACGTAATAAGTTATACGTTACATGCTATACGTTATACGTTATACGTTATACGTTGTACGTTATACGTTATACGTTATAAGTTATACGTTATACGTTATACGTCATACGTTATACGTCATACGTTATTCGTTATACGTTATACGTTGTACGTTATACGTTATACGTTATACGTTATACGTTATACTTTATACGTTATACGTTATACGAAATATGTAATACGTAATGCGTTTTACGATATTCGTTATAGGTTCTTCGTTACACGTTATACGTTATACGTTTTGCGTTATACGTTTTACGTTATTCGTGATACGTTATACGTTATACGTTATACGTTATACGTTATACGGTATACGTTATACGTTATACGCTATACGTTATACGCTATACGTTATATGTTATACGCTATACGTTATACGTAATATGCAATGCTTCATACGTTTTACGTTATTCGTTATACGTTTTTCGTTACAAGTTAAACGTTATACGTTATACGTTATAAGTTATATGTCATAAGTTATACGATACATGTTATACGTTATACGAAATATGTAATACGTAATACGTTTTACGATATTCGTTATACGTTCTTCGTTACACGTTATACGTTATACGTTATGCGTTATACGTATTACGTTATTCGTGATACGTTATACGTTATACGTTATACGTTATACGGCATACGTTATCCGTTATACGTTATACGTTATACGTTATACGTTATACGTTATACGTTATACGTTATACGTTATACGTTATACGTTATACGTTATACGTTATACGTTATACGATATACGTTATACGTTATACGTTATACGTTATACGTTATACGTTATACGTTATACGTTATACGTTATACGTTATACGTTATACGTTATACGTTATACGTTATACGTTATACGTTATACGTTATACGTAATACGTGATAAGTTATACGTTACACGTTATACGTTATTCTTTATACGTTATTCGTTATACGTTATACGTTATACGTCATACGTTATACGTTATACGTTATACGTTATACGTTATACGTTATACGTTATACGTTATACGTTATACGTTATACGTTATACGTTATACGTTAGACGTTATACGTTATACGTTATACGTTATACGTTATACGTTATACGTGATAAGTTATACGTTACATGCTATACGTTATACGTTATACGTTGTACGTTATACGTTATACGTTATACGTTATACGTTATACGTTATACGTTATACGTCATACGTTATACGTCATACGTTATTCGTTATACGTTATACGTTATACGTTATACGTTATACGTTATACGTTATTCTTTATACGTTATACGTTATACGTTATACGTTATACGTCATACGTCATACGTTATACGTTATACGTTATACGTTATACGTTATACGTTATACGTTATACGTTATACGTTATACGTTATACGTTATACGTTATACGTTGTACGTTATACGTTATACGTTATACGTTATACGTTATACGTCATACGTTATACGTCATACGTTATACGTTATACGTTATACGTTATACGTCATACGTTATACGTTATACGTTATACGTTATACGTTATACGTTATACGTTATACGTTATACGTTATACGTTATACGTTATACGTTAGACGTTATACGTTATACGTTATACGTTATACGTTATACGTTATACGTTATACGTTATACGTTATACGTTATACGTTATACGTTAGACGTTAGACGTTATACGTTATACGTTATTCGTGATACGTTATACGTTATACGTCATACGTTATACGTCATACGTTATTCGTTATACGTTATACGTTATACGTTATACGTTATACGTTATACGTTATACGTTATTCTTTATACGTTATACGTTATACGTTATACGTTATACGTTATACGTCATACGTTATACGTTATACGTTATACGTAATACGTTATACGTTATACGTTATACAATATACGTTATACGTTATACGTTATACGTTATACGTTATACGTTAGACGTTATACGTTATACGTCATACGTTATACGTTATACGTTATACGTTATACGTTATACGTTATACGTTATACGTTATACGTTATACGTTATACGTTATACGTTATACGTTATACGTTATACGTTATACGTGAAAAGTTATACGTTACATGCTATACGTTATACGTTATACGTTATACGTTATACGTTGTACGTTATACGTTATACGTTATAAGTTATACGTTATACGTTATACGTTATACGTCATACGTTATACGTCATACGTTATTCGTTATACGTTATGCGTTATACGTTATACGTTATACGTTATACGTTATTCTTTATACGTTATTCGTTATACGTTATACGTTATACGTCATACGTTGTACGTTATACGTTATACGTTATACGTTATACGTTATACGTTATACGTTATACGTTATACTTTATACGTTATACGTTATACGTTAGACGTTATACGTTATACGTTATACGTTATACGTTATACGTTATACGTTATACGTTATACGTTATACGTTATACGTTATACGTTATACGTTATACGTTATACGTTATACGTTATACGTTATACGTTATACGTTATACGTTATACGTTATACGTTATACGTTATACGTAATACGTTATACGTTATACGTTATACGTTATACGTTATACGTTATACGTTATACGTTATACGTAATACGTTATTCTTTATACGTTATACGTTATACGTTATACGTTATACGACATACGTTATTCTTTATACGTTATACGTTATACGTTATACGTTATACGACATACGTTATACGTTATACGTTATACGTTATACGTTATAGGTTATACGTTATACGTCATAGATTATACGTTATACGTTATACGTTATACGTTATACGTTATACGTTATACGTTATACGTTATACGTGAAACGTTATACGTTATAAGTTATACGTTATACGTTATACGTTATACGTTATACGTTATACGTTATACGTTATACGTTACACGTTATACGTTATACGTTATACGTTATACGTTATACGTTATACGTTATACGTTATACGTTAGACGTTATACGTTATACGTTATTCTTTATACGTTATACGTTATACGTTATACGTTATACGTTATACGTTATACGTTATACGTTATACGTTATACGTTGTACGTTGTACGTAATAAGTTATACGTTACATGCTATACGTTATACGTTATACGTTATACGTTGTACGTTATACGTTATGCGTTATAAGTTATACGTTATACGTTATACGTTATACGTTATACGTTATACGTTGTACGTTATACGTTATACGTTATACGTTATACGTTATACGTTATACGTTATACGTTATACGTTATACGTTATACGTTATACGACATACGTTATTCTTTATACGTTATACGTTATACGTTATACGTTATACGACATACGTTATACGTTATACGTTATACGTTATACGTTATACGTTATAGGTTATACGTTATACGTCATAGATTATACGTTATACGTTATACGTTATACGTTATACGTTATACGTTATAGGTTATACGTTATACGTGAAACGTTATACGTTATAAGTTATACGTTATACGTTATACGTTATACGTTATACGTTATACGTTATACGTAATACGTTATACGTTATACGTTATACGTTATACGTTATACGTTATACGTTATACGTTATACGTTATACGTTAGACGTTATACGTTATACGTTATACGTTATACGTTAGACGTTATACGTTATACGTTATACGTTATACGTTATACGTTATACGTTATACGTTATACGTTATACGTTGTACGTTATACGTTATACGTTATACGTCATACGTTATATGTCATACGTTATTCGTTATACGTTATACGTTATACGTTATACGTTATACGTTATACGTTATACGTTATACGTTATTCTTTATACGTTATACTTTATACGTTATACGTTATACGTCATACGTTATACGTTATACGTTATACGTTATACGTTATACGTTATACGTTATACGTGAAACGTTATACGTTATACGTTATACGTTATACGTTATACGTTATACGTTATACGTTATACGTTATTCGTTACACGTTATACGTTATACGTTATTCGTTATACGTTATACGTTATACGTTGTACGTTATACGTTATACGTCATACGTTATACGTTATACGTTATACGTCATACGTTATACGTCATACGTTATTCGTTATACGTTATACGTTATACGTTATACGTTATACGTTATACGTTATACGTTATTCTTTATACGTTATACTTTATACGTTATACGTTATACGTCATACGTTATACGTTATACGTTATACGTTATACGTTATACGTTATACGTTATACGTTATACGTTATACGTTATTCGTTACACGTTATACGTTATACGTTATTCGTTATACGTTATACGTTATACGTTATACGTTATACGTTATACGTTATACGTAATACGTTACACGTTATACGTTATACGTTATACGTTATACGTTATACGTTATACGTTATACGTTAGACGTTATACGTTATACGTTATACGTTATACGTTATACGTTATACGTTATACGTTTTACGTAATACGTTATACGTTATACGTTATACGTTATACGTCATACGTTATTCGTTATACGTTATACGTTATACGTTATACGTTATACGTTATACGTAATACGTTATACGTTATACGTTATACGTTATTCTTTATACGTTATACTTTATACGTTATACGTTATACGTCATACGTTATACGTTATACGTTATACGTTATACGTTATGCGTTATACGTTATAGGTTATACGTTATACGTTATACGTTATACGTTATACGTTATATGTTATACGTTATACGTTATACGTTGTACGTTATACGTTATACGTTATACGTTATACGTTATACGTTATACGTTATACGTGAAACGTTATACGTTATACGTTATACGTTATACGTGAAACGTTATACGTTATACGTTATACGTTATACGTTATACGTTATACGTTATACGTTATATGTTATACGTTATACGTTATACGTTATACGTTGTACGTTATACGTTATACGTTATACGTTATACGTTATACGTTATACGTTATACGTTATACGTTATACGTTATACGTAATTCGTAATACGTTATACCTGATACGTTATACGTTCTACGTTATACGTTATACGTTATACGTTATACGTTATACGTTATACGTTATACGTTATACGTTATACGTTATACGTTATACGTAATACGTAATAAGTTATACGTTATACGTTATACGTTATTCTTTATACGTTATACGTTATACGTTATACGTTATACGTTATACGTTATACGTTATACGTTATACGTTATTCTTTATACGTTATACTTTATACGTTATACGTTATACGTCATACGTTATACGTTATACGTTATGCGTTATACGTTATAGGTTATACGTTATACGTTATACGTTATACGTTATACGTTATACGTGAAACGTTATACGTTATACGTTATACGTTATACGTGAAACGTTATACGTTATACGTTATACGTTATATGTTATTCGTTACACGTTATACGTTATACGTTATTCGTTATACGTTATACGTTATACGTTATACGTTATACGTTATACGTTATATGTTATACGTAATACGTTATACGTTATACGTTATACGTTATACGTTATACGTTATACGTTATACGTTATACGTGAAACGTTATACGTTATACGTTATACGTTATACGTGAAACGTTATACGTTATACGTTATACGGTATACGTGAAACGTTATACGTTATACGTTATACGTTATACGTTATACGTTATACGTTATACGTTATACGTGAAACGTTATACGTTATACGTTATACGTTATACGTGAAACGTTATACGTTATACGTTATACGGTATACGTGAAACGTTATACGTTATACGTTATACGTTATATGTTATTCGTTACACGTTATACGTTATATGTTATTCGTTATACGTTATACGTTATACGTTATACGTTATACGTTACACGTTATACGTTATACGTTATCCTTTATACGTTATACTTTATACGTTATACGTTATACGTCATACGTTATACGTTATACGTTATACGTTATACGTTATACGTTATACGTTATACGTTATACGTTAGACGTTATACGTTATACGTTATACGTAATAAGTTATACGTTACATGCTATACGTTATACGTTATACGTTATACGTTGTACGTTATACGTTATACGTTATAAGTTATACGTTATACGTTATACGTCATACGTTATACGTCATACGTTATTCGTTATACGTTATACGTTGTACGTTATACGTTATACGTTATACGTTATACGTTATACTTTATACGTTATACGTTATACGAAATATGTAATACGTAATGCGTTTTACGATATTCGTTATAGGTTCTTCGTTACACGTTATACGTTATACGTTTTGCGTTATACGTTTTACGTTATTCGTGATACGTTATACGTTATACGTTATACGTTATACGTTATACGGTATACGTTATACGTTATACGCTATACGTTATACGCTATACGTTATATGTTATACGCTATACGTTATACGTAATATGCAATGCTTCATACGTTTTACGTTATTCGTTATACGTTTTTCGTTACAAGTTAAACGTTATACGTTATACGTTATAAGTTATATGTCATAAGTTATACGATACATGTTATACGTTATACGAAATATGTAATACGTAATACGTTTTACGATATTCGTTATACGTTCTTCGTTACACGTTATACGTTATACGTTATGCGTTATACGTATTACGTTATTCGTGATACGTTATACGTTATACGTTATACGTTATACGGCATACGTTATCCGTTATACGTTATACGTTATACGTTATACGTTATACGTTATACGTTATACGTTATACGTTATACGTTATACGTTATACGTTATACGTTATACGTTATACGATATACGTTATACGTTATACGTTATACGTTATACGTTATACGTTATACGTTATACGTTATACGTTATACGTTATACGTTATACGTTATACGTTATACGTTATACGTTATACGTTATACGTTATACGTAATACGTGATAAGTTATACGTTACACGTTATACGTTATTCTTTATACGTTATTCGTTATACGTTATACGTTATACGTCATACGTTATACGTTATACGTTATACGTTATACGTTATACGTTATACGTTATACGTTATACGTTATACGTTATACGTTATACGTTATACGTTAGACGTTATACGTTATACGTTATACGTTATACGTTATACGTTATACGTTATACGTGATAAGTTATACGTTACATGCTATACGTTATACGTTATACGTTGTACGTTATACGTTATACGTTATACGTTATACGTTATACGTTATACGTTATACGTCATACGTTATACGTCATACGTTATTCGTTATACGTTATACGTTATACGTTATACGTTATACGTTATACGTTATTCTTTATACGTTATACGTTATACGTTATACGTTATACGTCATACGTCATACGTTATACGTTATACGTTATACGTTATACGTTATACGTTATACGTTATACGTTATACGTTATACGTTATACGTTATACGTTATACGTTGTACGTTATACGTTATACGTTATACGTTATACGTTATACGTCATACGTTATACGTCATACGTTATACGTTATACGTTATACGTTATACGTCATACGTTATACGTTATACGTTATACGTTATACGTTATACGTTATACGTTATACGTTATACGTTATACGTTATACGTTATACGTTAGACGTTATACGTTATACGTTATACGTTATACGTTATACGTTATACGTTATACGTTATACGTTATACGTTATACGTTATACGTTAGACGTTAGACGTTATACGTTATACGTTATTCGTGATACGTTATACGTTATACGTCATACGTTATACGTCATACGTTATTCGTTATACGTTATACGTTATACGTTATACGTTATACGTTATACGTTATACGTTATTCTTTATACGTTATACGTTATACGTTATACGTTATACGTTATACGTCATACGTTATACGTTATACGTTATACGTAATACGTTATACGTTATACGTTATACAATATACGTTATACGTTATACGTTATACGTTATACGTTATACGTTAGACGTTATACGTTATACGTCATACGTTATACGTTATACGTTATACGTTATACGTTATACGTTATACGTTATACGTTATACGTTATACGTTATACGTTATACGTTATACGTTATACGTGAAAAGTTATACGTTACATGCTATACGTTATACGTTATACGTTATACGTTATACGTTGTACGTTATACGTTATACGTTATAAGTTATACGTTATACGTTATACGTTATACGTCATACGTTATACGTCATACGTTATTCGTTATACGTTATGCGTTATACGTTATACGTTATACGTTATACGTTATTCTTTATACGTTATTCGTTATACGTTATACGTTATACGTCATACGTTGTACGTTATACGTTATACGTTATACGTTATACGTTATACGTTATACGTTATACGTTATACTTTATACGTTATACGTTATACGTTAGACGTTATACGTTATACGTGATACGTTATACGTTATACGTTATACGTTATACGTTATACGTTATACGTTATACGTTATACGTTATACGTTATACGTTATACGTTATACGTTATACGTTATACGTTATACGTTATACGTTATACGTTATACGTTATACGTTATACGTAATACGTTATACGTTATACGTTATACGTTATACGTTATACGTTATACGTTATACGTTATACGTAATACGTTATTCTTTATACGTTATACGTTATACGTTATACGTTATACGACATACGTTATTCTTTATACGTTATACGTTATACGTTATACGTTATACGACATACGTTATACGTTATACGTTATACGTTATACGTTATAGGTTATACGTTATACGTCATAGATTATACGTTATACGTTATACGTTATACGTTATACGTTATACGTTATACGTTATACGTTATACGTGAAACGTTATACGTTATAAGTTATACGTTATACGTTATACGTTATACGTTATACGTTATACGTTATACGTTATACGTTACACGTTATACGTTATACGTTATACGTTATACGTTATACGTTATACGTTATACGTTATACGTTAGACGTTATACGTTATACGTTATTCTTTATACGTTATACGTTATACGTTATACGTTATACGTTATACGTTATACGTTATACGTTATACGTTATACGTTGTACGTTGTACGTAATAAGTTATACGTTACATGCTATACGTTATACGTTATACGTTATACGTTGTACGTTATACGTTATGCGTTATAAGTTATACGTTATACGTTATACGTTATACGTTATACGTTATACGTTGTACGTTATACGTTATACGTTATACGTTATACGTTATACGTTATACGTTATACGTTATACGTTATACGTTATACGTTATACGACATACGTTATTCTTTATACGTTATACGTTATACGTTATACGTTATACGACATACGTTATACGTTATACGTTATACGTTATACGTTATACGTTATAGGTTATACGTTATACGTCATAGATTATACGTTATACGTTATACGTTATACGTTATACGTTATACGTTATAGGTTATACGTTATACGTGAAACGTTATACGTTATAAGTTATACGTTATACGTTATACGTTATACGTTATACGTTATACGTTATACGTAATACGTTATACGTTATACGTTATACGTTATACGTTATACGTTATACGTTATACGTTATACGTTATACGTTAGACGTTATACGTTATACGTTATACGTTATACGTTAGACGTTATACGTTATACGTTATACGTTATACGTTATACGTTATACGTTATACGTTATACGTTATACGTTGTACGTTATACGTTATACGTTATACGTCATACGTTATATGTCATACGTTATTCGTTATACGTTATACGTTATACGTTATACGTTATACGTTATACGTTATACGTTATACGTTATTCTTTATACGTTATACTTTATACGTTATACGTTATACGTCATACGTTATACGTTATACGTTATACGTTATACGTTATACGTTATACGTTATACGTGAAACGTTATACGTTATACGTTATACGTTATACGTTATACGTTATACGTTATACGTTATACGTTATTCGTTACACGTTATACGTTATACGTTATTCGTTATACGTTATACGTTATACGTTGTACGTTATACGTTATACGTCATACGTTATACGTTATACGTTATACGTCATACGTTATACGTCATACGTTATTCGTTATACGTTATACGTTATACGTTATACGTTATACGTTATACGTTATACGTTATACGTTATACGTTATTCTTTATACGTTATACTTTATACGTTATACGTTATACGTCATACGTTATACGTTATACGTTATACGTTATACGTTATACGTTATACGTTATACGTTATACGTTATACGTTATTCGTTACACGTTATACGTTATACGTTATTCGTTATACGTTATACGTTATACGTTATACGTTATACGTTATACGTTATACGTAATACGTTACACGTTATACGTTATACGTTATACGTTATACGTTATACGTTATACGTTATACGTTAGACGTTATACGTTATACGTTATACGTTATACGTTATACGTTATACGTTATACGTTTTACGTAATACGTTATACGTTATACGTTATACGTTATACGTCATACGTTATTCGTTATACGTTATACGTTATACGTTATACGTTATACGTTATACGTAATACGTTATACGTTATACGTTATACGTTATTCTTTATACGTTATACTTTATACGTTATACGTTATACGTCATACGTTATACGTTATACGTTATACGTTATACGTTATGCGTTATACGTTATAGGTTATACGTTATACGTTATACGTTATACGTTATACGTTATATGTTATACGTTATACGTTATACGTTGTACGTTATACGTTATACGTTATACGTTATACGTTATACGTTATACGTTATACGTGAAACGTTATACGTTATACGTTATACGTTATACGTGAAACGTTATACGTTATACGTTATACGTTATACGTTATACGTTATACGTTATACGTTATATGTTATACGTTATACGTTATACGTTATACGTTGTACGTTATACGTTATACGTTATACGTTATACGTTATACGTTATACGTTATACGTTATACGTTATACGTTATACGTAATTCGTAATACGTTATACCTGATACGTTATACGTTCTACGTTATACGTTATACGTTATACGTTATACGTTATACGTTATACGTTATACGTTATACGTTATACGTTATACGTTATACGTAATACGTAATAAGTTATACGTTATACGTTATACGTTATTCTTTATACGTTATACGTTATACGTTATACGTTATACGTTATACGTTATACGTTATACGTTATACGTTATTCTTTATACGTTATACTTTATACGTTATACGTTATACGTCATACGTTATACGTTATACGTTATGCGTTATACGTTATAGGTTATACGTTATACGTTATACGTTATACGTTATACGTTATACGTGAAACGTTATACGTTATACGTTATACGTTATACGTGAAACGTTATACGTTATACGTTATACGTTATATGTTATTCGTTACACGTTATACGTTATACGTTATTCGTTATACGTTATACGTTATACGTTATACGTTATACGTTATACGTTATATGTTATACGTAATACGTTATACGTTATACGTTATACGTTATACGTTATACGTTATACGTTATACGTTATACGTGAAACGTTATACGTTATACGTTATACGTTATACGTGAAACGTTATACGTTATACGTTATACGGTATACGTGAAACGTTATACGTTATACGTTATACGTTATACGTTATACGTTATACGTTATACGTTATACGTGAAACGTTATACGTTATACGTTATACGTTATACGTGAAACGTTATACGTTATACGTTATACGGTATACGTGAAACGTTATCCTTTATACGTTATACTTTATACGTTATACGTTATACGTCATACGTTATACGTTATACGTTATACGTTATACGTTATACGTTATACGTTATACGTTATACGTTAGACGTTATACGTTATACGTTATACGTAATAAGTTATACGTTACATGCTATACGTTATACGTTATACGTTATACGTTGTACGTTATACGTTATACGTTATAAGTTATACGTTATACGTTATACGTCATACGTTATACGTCATACGTTATTCGTTATACGTTATACGTTGTACGTTATACGTTATACGTTATACGTTATACGTTATACTTTATACGTTATACGTTATACGAAATATGTAATACGTAATGCGTTTTACGATATTCGTTATAGGTTCTTCGTTACACGTTATACGTTATACGTTTTGCGTTATACGTTTTACGTTATTCGTGATACGTTATACGTTATACGTTATACGTTATACGTTATACGGTATACGTTATACGTTATACGCTATACGTTATACGCTATACGTTATATGTTATACGCTATACGTTATACGTAATATGCAATGCTTCATACGTTTTACGTTATTCGTTATACGTTTTTCGTTACAAGTTAAACGTTATACGTTATACGTTATAAGTTATATGTCATAAGTTATACGATACATGTTATACGTTATACGAAATATGTAATACGTAATACGTTTTACGATATTCGTTATACGTTCTTCGTTACACGTTATACGTTATACGTTATGCGTTATACGTATTACGTTATTCGTGATACGTTATACGTTATACGTTATACGTTATACGGCATACGTTATCCGTTATACGTTATACGTTATACGTTATACGTTATACGTTATACGTTATACGTTATACGTTATACGTTATACGTTATACGTTATACGTTATACGTTATACGATATACGTTATACGTTATACGTTATACGTTATACGTTATACGTTATACGTTATACGTTATACGTTATACGTTATACGTTATACGTTATACGTTATACGTTATACGTTATACGTTATACGTTATACGTAATACGTGATAAGTTATACGTTACACGTTATACGTTATTCTTTATACGTTATTCGTTATACGTTATACGTTATACGTCATACGTTATACGTTATACGTTATACGTTATACGTTATACGTTATACGTTATACGTTATACGTTATACGTTATACGTTATACGTTATACGTTAGACGTTATACGTTATACGTTATACGTTATACGTTATACGTTATACGTTATACGTGATAAGTTATACGTTACATGCTATACGTTATACGTTATACGTTGTACGTTATACGTTATACGTTATACGTTATACGTTATACGTTATACGTTATACGTCATACGTTATACGTCATACGTTATTCGTTATACGTTATACGTTATACGTTATACGTTATACGTTATACGTTATTCTTTATACGTTATACGTTATACGTTATACGTTATACGTCATACGTCATACGTTATACGTTATACGTTATACGTTATACGTTATACGTTATACGTTATACGTTATACGTTATACGTTATACGTTATACGTTATACGTTGTACGTTATACGTTATACGTTATACGTTATACGTTATACGTCATACGTTATACGTCATACGTTATACGTTATACGTTATACGTTATACGTCATACGTTATACGTTATACGTTATACGTTATACGTTATACGTTATACGTTATACGTTATACGTTATACGTTATACGTTATACGTTAGACGTTATACGTTATACGTTATACGTTATACGTTATACGTTATACGTTATACGTTATACGTTATACGTTATACGTTATACGTTAGACGTTAGACGTTATACGTTATACGTTATTCGTGATACGTTATACGTTATACGTCATACGTTATACGTCATACGTTATTCGTTATACGTTATACGTTATACGTTATACGTTATACGTTATACGTTATACGTTATTCTTTATACGTTATACGTTATACGTTATACGTTATACGTTATACGTCATACGTTATACGTTATACGTTATACGTAATACGTTATACGTTATACGTTATACAATATACGTTATACGTTATACGTTATACGTTATACGTTATACGTTAGACGTTATACGTTATACGTCATACGTTATACGTTATACGTTATACGTTATACGTTATACGTTATACGTTATACGTTATACGTTATACGTTATACGTTATACGTTATACGTTATACGTGAAAAGTTATACGTTACATGCTATACGTTATACGTTATACGTTATACGTTATACGTTGTACGTTATACGTTATACGTTATAAGTTATACGTTATACGTTATACGTTATACGTCATACGTTATACGTCATACGTTATTCGTTATACGTTATGCGTTATACGTTATACGTTATACGTTATACGTTATTCTTTATACGTTATTCGTTATACGTTATACGTTATACGTCATACGTTGTACGTTATACGTTATACGTTATACGTTATACGTTATACGTTATACGTTATACGTTATACTTTATACGTTATACGTTATACGTTAGACGTTATACGTTATACGTGATACGTTATACGTTATACGTTATACGTTATACGTTATACGTTATACGTTATACGTTATACGTTATACGTTATACGTTATACGTTATACGTTATACGTTATACGTTATACGTTATACGTTATACGTTATACGTTATACGTTATACGTAATACGTTATACGTTATACGTTATACGTTATACGTTATACGTTATACGTTATACGTTATACGTAATACGTTATTCTTTATACGTTATACGTTATACGTTATACGTTATACGACATACGTTATTCTTTATACGTTATACGTTATACGTTATACGTTATACGACATACGTTATACGTTATACGTTATACGTTATACGTTATAGGTTATACGTTATACGTCATAGATTATACGTTATACGTTATACGTTATACGTTATACGTTATACGTTATACGTTATACGTTATACGTGAAACGTTATACGTTATAAGTTATACGTTATACGTTATACGTTATACGTTATACGTTATACGTTATACGTTATACGTTACACGTTATACGTTATACGTTATACGTTATACGTTATACGTTATACGTTATACGTTATACGTTAGACGTTATACGTTATACGTTATTCTTTATACGTTATACGTTATACGTTATACGTTATACGTTATACGTTATACGTTATACGTTATACGTTATACGTTGTACGTTGTACGTAATAAGTTATACGTTACATGCTATACGTTATACGTTATACGTTATACGTTGTACGTTATACGTTATGCGTTATAAGTTATACGTTATACGTTATACGTTATACGTTATACGTTATACGTTGTACGTTATACGTTATACGTTATACGTTATACGTTATACGTTATACGTTATACGTTATACGTTATACGTTATACGTTATACGACATACGTTATTCTTTATACGTTATACGTTATACGTTATACGTTATACGACATACGTTATACGTTATACGTTATACGTTATACGTTATACGTTATAGGTTATACGTTATACGTCATAGATTATACGTTATACGTTATACGTTATACGTTATACGTTATACGTTATAGGTTATACGTTATACGTGAAACGTTATACGTTATAAGTTATACGTTATACGTTATACGTTATACGTTATACGTTATACGTTATACGTAATACGTTATACGTTATACGTTATACGTTATACGTTATACGTTATACGTTATACGTTATACGTTATACGTTAGACGTTATACGTTATACGTTATACGTTATACGTTAGACGTTATACGTTATACGTTATACGTTATACGTTATACGTTATACGTTATACGTTATACGTTATACGTTGTACGTTATACGTTATACGTTATACGTCATACGTTATATGTCATACGTTATTCGTTATACGTTATACGTTATACGTTATACGTTATACGTTATACGTTATACGTTATACGTTATTCTTTATACGTTATACTTTATACGTTATACGTTATACGTCATACGTTATACGTTATACGTTATACGTTATACGTTATACGTTATACGTTATACGTGAAACGTTATACGTTATACGTTATACGTTATACGTTATACGTTATACGTTATACGTTATACGTTATTCGTTACACGTTATACGTTATACGTTATTCGTTATACGTTATACGTTATACGTTGTACGTTATACGTTATACGTCATACGTTATACGTTATACGTTATACGTCATACGTTATACGTCATACGTTATTCGTTATACGTTATACGTTATACGTTATACGTTATACGTTATACGTTATACGTTATACGTTATACGTTATTCTTTATACGTTATACTTTATACGTTATACGTTATACGTCATACGTTATACGTTATACGTTATACGTTATACGTTATACGTTATACGTTATACGTTATACGTTATACGTTATTCGTTACACGTTATACGTTATACGTTATTCGTTATACGTTATACGTTATACGTTATACGTTATACGTTATACGTTATACGTAATACGTTACACGTTATACGTTATACGTTATACGTTATACGTTATACGTTATACGTTATACGTTAGACGTTATACGTTATACGTTATACGTTATACGTTATACGTTATACGTTATACGTTTTACGTAATACGTTATACGTTATACGTTATACGTTATACGTCATACGTTATTCGTTATACGTTATACGTTATACGTTATACGTTATACGTTATACGTAATACGTTATACGTTATACGTTATACGTTATTCTTTATACGTTATACTTTATACGTTATACGTTATACGTCATACGTTATACGTTATACGTTATACGTTATACGTTATGCGTTATACGTTATAGGTTATACGTTATACGTTATACGTTATACGTTATACGTTATATGTTATACGTTATACGTTATACGTTGTACGTTATACGTTATACGTTATACGTTATACGTTATACGTTATACGTTATACGTGAAACGTTATACGTTATACGTTATACGTTATACGTGAAACGTTATACGTTATACGTTATACGTTATACGTTATACGTTATACGTTATACGTTATATGTTATACGTTATACGTTATACGTTATACGTTGTACGTTATACGTTATACGTTATACGTTATACGTTATACGTTATACGTTATACGTTATACGTTATACGTTATACGTAATTCGTAATACGTTATACCTGATACGTTATACGTTCTACGTTATACGTTATACGTTATACGTTATACGTTATACGTTATACGTTATACGTTATACGTTATACGTTATACGTTATACGTAATACGTAATAAGTTATACGTTATACGTTATACGTTATTCTTTATACGTTATACGTTATACGTTATACGTTATACGTTATACGTTATACGTTATACGTTATACGTTATTCTTTATACGTTATACTTTATACGTTATACGTTATACGTCATACGTTATACGTTATACGTTATGCGTTATACGTTATAGGTTATACGTTATACGTTATACGTTATACGTTATACGTTATACGTGAAACGTTATACGTTATACGTTATACGTTATACGTGAAACGTTATACGTTATACGTTATACGTTATATGTTATTCGTTACACGTTATACGTTATACGTTATTCGTTATACGTTATACGTTATACGTTATACGTTATACGTTATACGTTATATGTTATACGTAATACGTTATACGTTATACGTTATACGTTATACGTTATACGTTATACGTTATACGTTATACGTGAAACGTTATACGTTATACGTTATACGTTATACGTGAAACGTTATACGTTATACGTTATACGGTATACGTGAAACGTTATACGTTATACGTTATACGTTATACGTTATACGTTATACGTTATACGTTATACGTGAAACGTTATACGTTATACGTTATACGTTATACGTGAAACGTTATACGTTATACGTTATACGGTATACGTGAAACGTTATACGTTATACGTTATACGTTATATGTTATTCGTTACACGTTATACGTTATATGTTATTCGTTATACGTTATACGTTATACGTTATACGTTATACGTTATACGTTATACGTAATACGTGATAAGTTATACGTTACACGTTATACGTTATTCTTTATACGTTATTCGTTATACGTTATACGTTATACGTCATACGTTATACGTTATACGTTATACGTTATACGTTATACGTTATACGTTATACGTTATACGTTATACGTTATACGTTATACGTTAGACGTTATACGTTATACGTTATACGTTATACGTTATACGTTATACGTGATAAGTTATACGTTACATGCTATACGTTATACGTTATACGTTGTACGTTATACGTTATACGTTATACGTTATACGTTATACGTTATACGTTATACGTCATACGTTATACGTCATACGTTATTCGTTATACGTTATACGTTATACGTTATACGTTATACGTTATACGTTATTCTTTATACGTTATACGTTATACGTTATACGTTATACGTCATACGTCATACGTTATACGTTATACGTTATACGTTATACGTTATACGTTATACGTTATACGTTATACGTTATACGTTATACGTTATACGTTGTACGTTATACGTTATACGTTATACGTTATACGTTATACGTCATACGTTATACGTCATACGTTATACGTTATACGTTATACGTTATACGTCATACGTTATACGTTATACGTTATACGTTATACGTTATACGTTATACGTTATACGTTATACGTTATACGTTATACGTTATACGTTAGACGTTATACGTTATACGTTATACGTTATACGTTATACGTTATACGTTATACGTTATACGTTATACGTTATACGTTATACGTTATACGTTATACGTTATACGTTAGACGTTAGACGTTATACGTTATACGTTATTCGTGATACGTTATACGTTATACGTCATACGTTATACGTCATACGTTATTCGTTATACGTTATACGTTATACGTTATACGTTATACGTTATACGTTATTCTTTATACGTTATACGTTATACGTTATACGTTATACGTTATACGTCATACGTTATACGTTATACGTTATACGTAATACGTTATACGTTATACGTTATACAATATACGTTATACGTTATACGTTATACGTTATACGTTATACGTTAGACGTTATACGTTATACGTCATACGTTATACGTTATACGTTATACGTTATACGTTATACGTTATACGTTATACGTTATACGTTATACGTTATACGTTATACGTTATACGTTATACGTGAAAAGTTATACGTTACATGCTATACGTTATACGTTATACGTTATACGTTATACGTTGTACGTTATACGTTATACGTTATAAGTTATACGTTATACGTTATACGTTATACGTCATACGTTATACGTCATACGTTATTCGTTATGCGTTATACGTTATACGTTATACGTTATACGTTATTCTTTATACGTTATTCGTTATACGTTATACGTTATACGTCATACGTTGTACGTTATACGTTATACGTTATACGTTATACGTTATACGTTATACGTTATACGTTATACTTTATACGTTATACGTTATACGTTAGACGTTATACGTTATACGTTATACGTTATACGTTATACGTTATACGTTATACGTTATACGTTATACGTTATACGTTATACGTTATACGTTATACGTTATACGTTATACGTTATACGTTATACGTTATACGTTATACGTTATACGTTATACGTTATACGTTATACGTAATACGTTATACGTTATACGTTATACGTTATACGTTATACGTTATACGTTATACGTTATATGTAATACGTTATTCTTTATACGTTATACGTTATACGTTATACGTTATACGACATACGTTATTCTTTATACGTTATACGTTATACGTTATACGTTATACGACATACGTTATACGTTATACGTTATACGTTATACGTTATAGGTTATACGTTATACGTCATAGATTATACGTTATACGTTATACGTTATACGTTATACGTTATACGTTATACGTTATACGTTATACGTGAAACGTTATACGTTATAAGTTATACGTTATACGTTATACGTTATACGTTATACGTTATACGTTATACGTTATACGTTACACGTTATACGTTATACGTTATACGTTATACGTTATACGTTATACGTTATACGTTATACGTTAGACGTTATACGTTATACGTTATTCTTTATACGTTATACGTTATACGTTATACGTTATACGTTATACGTTATACGTTATACGTTATACGTTATACGTTGTACGTTGTACGTAATAAGTTATACGTTACATGCTATACGTTATACGTTATACGTTATACGTTGTACGTTATACGTTATGCGTTATAAGTTATACGTTATACGTTATACGTTATACGTTATACGTTATACGTTATACGTTGTACGTTATACGTTATACGTTATACGTTATACGTTATACGTTATACGTTATACGTTATACGTTATACGTTGTACGTTATACGTTATACGTTATTCGTGATACGTTATACGTTATACGTCATACGTTATACGTCATACGTTATTCGTTATACGTTGTACGTTATACGTTATACGTTATACGTTATACGTTATACGTTATACGTTATACGTTATACGTTATACGTTATACGTTATACGTTATACGTTATACGTTAGACGTTATACGTTATACGTTATACGTTATACCTTATAAGTTATACGTTATACCTTATAAGTTATACGTCATAAGTTATACGATACACGTTATACGTTATTCGAAATATGTAATACGTAATACGTTTTACGATATTCGTTATACGTTCTTCGTTACACGTTATACGTTATACGTTATGCGTTATACGTTTTACGTTATTCGTGATACGTTATACGTTATACGTTATACGTTATACGGTATACGTTATACGTTATACGTTATACGTTATACGTTATACGTTATACGTTATACGTTATACGTTATACGTTATACGTTATATGCTATACGTTATACGTTATACGTTATACGTTGTACGTTATACGTTATACGTTATACGTTGTACGTTATACGTTATACGTTATACGTCATACGTTTTACGTCATACGTTATTCGTTATACGTTATACGTTATACGTTATACGTTATACGTTATACGTTATACGTTATTCTTTATACGTTATACGTTATACGTTATACGTTATACGTCATACGTTATACGTAATACGTGATAAGTTATACGTTATACGTTATACGTAATTCTTTATACGTTATACGTTATACGTTATACGTTATACGTCATACGTTATACGTTATACGTTATACGTTATACGTTATACGTCATACGTTATACGTAATACGTTATACGTTATACGTTATACGATATACGTTATACATTATACGTTATGCGTTATTCGTTATACGTTTTACGTTATACGTTACAGGTAATTCGTAATACGTTATACCTGATAGGTTATACGTTCTACGTTATACGTTATACGTTATACGTTATACGTTATACGTTATACGTTATACGTTATACGTTATACGTTATACGTTATACGTTATATGTTATACGTTATACGTTATACGTTATACGTTACATGCTATACGTTATACGATATACGTTATACGTTATACGTTATACGTTATACGTTATACGTTGTACGTTATACGTTATACGTTATACGTTATACGTTATACGTTATACGTTATACGTTATACGTTATACGTTTTACGTTATACGTTATACGTCATACGTTATACGTTATACGTTATACGTTATACGTTATACGTTATACGTTATTCGTTACACGTTATACGTTATACGTTATTCGTTATACGTTGTACGTTATACGTTATACGTTATTCGTGATACGTTATACGTTATACGTCATACGTTATACGTCATACGTTATTCGTTATACGTTATACGTTATACGTTATACGTTATACGTTATACGTTATACGTTATACGTTATACGTTATACGTTATACGTTATACGTTATACGTTAGACGTTATACGTTATACGTTATACGTTATACCTTATAAGTTATACGTTATACCTTATAAGTTATACGTCATAAGTTATACGATACACGTTATACGTTATTCGAAATATGTAATACGTAATACGTTTTACGATATTCGTTATACGTTCTTCGTTACACGTTATACGTTATACGTTATGCGTTATACGTTTTACGTTATTCGTGATACGTTATACGTTATACGTTATACGTTATACGGTATACGTTATACGTTATACGTTATGCGTTATACGTTATACGTTATACGTTATACGTTATACGTTATACGTTATACGTTATATGCTATACGTTATACGTTATACGTTATACGTTGTACGTTATACGTTATACGTTATACGTTGTACGTTATACGTTATACGTTATACGTCATACGTTTTACGTCATACGTTATTCGTTATACGTTATACGTTATACGTTATACGTTATACGTTATACGTTATACGTTATTCTTTATACGTTATACGTTATACGTTATACGTTATACGTCATACGTTATACGTAATACGTGATAAGTTATACGTTATACGTTATACGTTATTCTTTATACGTTATACGTTATACGTTATACGTTATACGTCATACGTTATACGTTATACGTTATACGTTATACGTTATACGTCATACGTTATACGTAATACGTTATACGTTATACGTTATACGTTATACGATATACGTTATACATTATACGTTATGCGTTATTCGTTATACGTTTTACGTTATACGTTACACGTAATTCGTAATACGTTATACCTGATAGGTTATACGTTCTACGTTATACGTTATACGTTATACGTTATACGTTATACGTTATACGTTATATGTTATACGTTATACGTTATACGTTATACGTTACATGCTATACGTTATACGTTATACGTTATACGTTATACGTTATACGTTATACGTTATACGTTGTACGTTATACGTTATACGTTATACGTTATACGTTATACGTTATACGTTATACGTTATACGTTATACGTTATACGTTATACGTTATACGTCATACGTTATACGTTATACGTTATACGTTATACGTTATACGTTATACGTTATTCGTTACACGTTATACGTTATACGTTATTCGTTATACGTTATACGTTATACGTTATACGTTATACGTTATACGTTATACGTAATACGTTATACGTTATACGTTATACGTTATACGTTATACGTTATACGTTATACGTTATACGTTATACGTTATACGTTATACGTAATACGTGATAAGTTATACGTTATACGTTATACGTTATTCTTTATACGTTATACGTTATACGTTATACGTTATACGTCATACGTTATACGTAATACGTGATAAGTTATACGTTATACGTTATACGTTATTCTTTATACGTTATACGTTATACGTTATACGTTATACGTCATACGTTATACGTTATACGTTATACGTTATACGTTATACGTCATACGTTATACGTAATACGTTATACGTTATACGTTATATGTTATACGATATACGTTATACATTATACGTTATGCGTTATTCGTTATACGTTTTACGTTATACGTTACACGTAATTCGTAATACGTTATACCTGATAGGTTATACGTTCTACGTTATACGTTATACGTTATACGTTATACGTTATACGTTATACGTTATATGTTATACGTTATACGTTATACGTTATACGTTACATGCTATACGTTATACGTTATACGTTATACGTTATACGTTATACGTTATACGTTATACGTTGTACGTTATACGTTATACGTTATACGTTATACGTTATACGTTATACGTTATACGTTATACGTTATACGTTATACGTTATACGTTATACGTCATACGTTATACGTTATACGTTATACGTTATACGTTATACGTTATACGTTATTCGTTACACGTTATACGTTATACGTTATTCGTTATACGTTATACGTTATACGTTATTCGTTATACGTTATACGTTATACGTAATACGTTATACGTTATACGTTATACGTTATACGTTATACGTTATACGTTATACGTTATACGTTATACGTTATACGTTATACGTAATACGTGATAAGTTATACGTTATACGTTATACGTTATTCTTTATACGTTATACGTTATACGTTATACGTTATACGTCATACGTTATACGTTATACGTTATACGTTATACGTTATACGTTATACGTTATACGTTATACGTTATACGTTATACGTTATACGTTGTACGTTAGACGTTATACGTTATACGTTATACGTTATACGTTATACGTTATACGTGATAAGTTATACGTTACATGCTATACGTTATACGTTATACGTTGTACGTTATACGTTATACGTTATACGTTATACGTTATACGTTATACGTTATACGTTATACGTTATACGTTATACGTTATACGTTATACGTTATACGTTATACGTTATACGTTGTACGTTATACGTTATACGTCATACGTTATTCGTTATACGTTATACGTTGTACGTTATACGTTATACGTTATACGTTATACGTTATACTTTATACGTTATACGTTATACGAAATATGTAATACGTAATGCGTTTTACGATATTCGTTATACGTTCTTCGTTACACGTTATACGTTATACGTTTTGCGTTATACGTTTTATGTTATTCGTGATACGTTATACGTTATACGTTATACGTTATACGTTATACGGTATACGTTATACGTTATACGTTATACGTTATACGCTATACGTTATATGTTATACGCTATACGTTATACGTAATATGCAATGCTTCATACGTTTTACGTTATTCGTTATACGTTTTTCGTTACAAGTTAAACGTTATACGTTATACGTTATAAGTTATATGTCATAAGTTATACGATACATGTTATACGTTATACGAAATATGTAATACGTAATACGTTTTACGATATTCGTTATACGTTCTTCGTTACACGTTATACGTTATACGTTATGCGTTATACGTATTACGTTATTCGTGATACGTTATACGTTATACGTTATCCGTAATACGGCATACGTTATACGTTATACGTTATACGTTATACGTTATACGTTATACGTTATACGTTATACGTTATACGTTATACGTTATACGTTATACGTTATACGTTATACGTTATACGTTATACGTTATACGTTATACGTTATACGTTATACGTTATACGATATACGTTATACGTTATACGTTATACGTTATACGTTATACGTTATACGTTATACGTTATACGTTATACGTTATACGTTATACGTTATACGTTATACGTTATACGTTATACGTAATACGTGATAAGTTATACGTTATACGTTATACGTTATTCTTTATACGTTATACGTTATACGTTATACGTTATAGGTCATACGTTATACGTTATACGTTATACGTTATACGTTATACGTTATACGTTATACGTTATACGTTATACGTTATACGTTATACGTTAGACGTTATACGTTATACGTTATACGTTATACGTTATACGTTATACGTGATAAGTTATACGTTACATGCTATACGTTATACGTTATACGTTGTACGTTATACGTTATACGTTATACGTTATACGTTATACGTTATACGTCATACGTTATACGTCATACGTTATTCGTTATACGTTATACGTTATACGTTATACGTTATACGTTATACGTTATTCTTTATACGTTATACGTTATACGTTATACGTTATACGTCATACGTCATACGTTATACGTTATACGTTATACGTTATACGTTATACGTTATACGTGAAACGTTATACGTTATACGTTGTACGTTATACGTTATACGTTATACGTTATACTTTATACGTTATACGTTATACGTTATACGTTATACGTTATACGTTATACGTTATACGTTATACGTTATACGTTATACGTTATACGTTATACGTTATACGTTATACGTTATACGTTATACGTTATACGGTATACGTTATACGTTATACGTTATACGTTATACGCTATACGTTATATGTTATACGCTATACGTTATACGTAATATGTAATGCTTCATACGTTTTACGTTATTCGTTATACGTTTTTCGTTACAAGTTATACGTTATACGGCATACGTTATACGTTATACGTTATACGTTATACGTTATACGTTATACGTTATACGTTATACGTTATACATTATACGTTATACGTTATACGTTATACGTTATACGTTATACGTTATACGTTATACGTTATACGTTATACGTTATACGTTATACGTTATACGTTATACGTTATACGTTATACGTTATACGTTATACGTCATACGTTATACGTCATACGTTATACGTCATACGTTATACGTTATACGTTATACGTTATGAGTTATACGTTATACGTTATACGTTATACGTTAGACGTTATACGTTATACGTTATACGTTATACGTTATACGTTATACGTTATACGTTATACGTTATACGTTATACGTTATACGTTATACGTTATACGTTATACGTTATACGTTATACGTTATACGTTATACGTTATACGTTATACGTTATACGTTATACGTTCTACGTTATACGTTATACGTTATACGTTATACGTTATACGTTATACGTGATAAGTTATACGTTACATGCTAAACGTTATACGTTATACGTTATACGTTTTACGTTATACGTTATACGTTATTCGTGATACGTTATACGTTATACGTCATACGTTATACGTCATACGTTATTCGTTATACGTTATACGTTATACGTTATACGTTATACGTTATACGTTATACGTTATACGTTATACGTTATACGTTATACGTTATACGTTGTACGTTATACGTTATACGTTATACGTTATACGTTATACGTTATACGTTATACGTTATACGTTATACGTTATACGTTATACGTTATACGTTATTCGTGATACGTTATACGTTATACGTCATACGTTATACGTCATACGTTATTCGTTATACGTTATACGTTATACGTTATACGTTATACGTTATACGTTATTCTTTATACGTTATACGTTATACGTTATACGTTATACGTTGTACGTTATACGTTATACGTTATACGTTATACGTTATACGTTATACGTTATACGTGATAAGTTATACGTTACATGCTAAACGTTATACGTTATACGTTATACGTTTTACGTTATACGTTATACGTTATTCGTGATACGTTATACGTTATACGTCATACGTTATACGTCATACGTTATTCGTTATACGTTATACGTTATACGTTATACGTTATACGTTATACGTTATTCTTTATACGTTATACGTTATACGTTATACGTTATACGTTATACGTTATACGTTATACGTTGTACGTTATACGTTATACGTTATACGTTATACGTTATACGTTATACGTTATACGTTATACGTTATACGTTATAAGTTATACGTTATACGTTATACGTTATACGTTATACGTCATACGTTATACGTTATACGTTATACGTTATACGTTATACGTTATACGTCATAGGTTATACGTTATACGTTATACCTTATACGTTATACGTTATACGTTATACGTCATACGTTATACGTTATACGTTATACGTTATACGTTATACGTTATACGTTATACGTTACATGCTATACGTTATACGTTATATGTTATACGTTATACGTTATACGTTATACGTTATACGTTACATGCTATACGTTATACGTTATACGTTATACGTTATACGTTTCACGTTATACGTTATACGTTATACGTTATACGTTATACGTTATACGTTATACGTTATACGTCGTACGTTATACGCCATACGTTATACGTTATACGTTATACGTTATACGGTATACGTTATACGTTATACGTTATGCGTTATTCGTTATACATTTTACGTTATACGTTACACGTAATTCGTAATACGTTATACCTGATACGTTATACGTTCTACGTTATACGTTATACGTTATACGTTATACGTTATACGTTATACGTTATACGTTATACGTTATACGTTATATGTTATACGTTATACGTTATACGTTATACGTTACATGCTGTACGTTATACGTTATACGTTATACGTTACACGTTATACGTTATACGTTATACGTTATACGTTATACGTTATACGTTATACGTTATACGTCATAGGTTATACGTTATACGTTATACGTTATGCGTTATACGTTATACGTTATACGTTATACGTTATACGTTATACGTTATACGTTGTACGATATACGTTATACGTTATACGTTATACGTTATACGTTATACGTAATACGTTATACCTGATACGTTATACGTTCTACGTTATACGTTATACGTTATACGTTATACGTTATACGTTATACGTTATACGTGATAAGTTATACGTTGTACGTTATACGTTATACGTTATACGTTATACGTTATACGTTATACGTCATACGTTATACGTCATACGTTATTCGTTATACGTTATACGTTATACGTTATACGTTATACGTTATACGTTATTCTTTATACGTTATACGTTATACGTTATACGTTATACGTCATACGTCATACGTTATACGTTATACGATATACGTTATACGTTATACGTTATACGTGAAATGTTATACGTTATACGTTATACGTTATTCGTTCTACGTTATACGTTATACGTTATACGTTATACGTTATACGTTATACGTTATACGTTATACGTTATACGTTATACGTTATACGTTATACGTTATACGTTATGCGTTATACGTTATTCGTTATATGTTATACGTTATACGTGAAAAGTTATACGTTACATGCTATACGTTATACGTTATACGTTATACGTTGTACGTTATACGTTATACGTTATTCGTGATACGTTATACGTTATACGTCATACGTTATACGTCATACGTTATTCGTTATACGTTATACGTTATACGTTATACGTTATACGTTATACGTTATTCTTTATACGTTATACGTTATACGTTATACGTTATACGTTATACGTTATACGTTATACGTTGTACGTTATACGTTATACGTTATACGTTATACGTTATACGTTATACGTTATACGTTATACGTTATACGTTATACGTTATACGTTATACGTCATACGTTATACGTCATACGTTATTCGTTATACGTTATACGTTATACGTTATACGTTATACGTTATACGTTATTCTTTATACGTTATACGTTATACGTTATACGTTATACGTTATACGTTATACGTTATACGTTATACGTTATTCTTTATACGTTATACGTTATACGTTATACGTTATACGTTATACGTTATACGTTATACGTTATACGTTATACGTTATTCTTTATACGTTATACGTTATACGTTATACGTTATACGTTATACGTTATACGTTATACGTTATACGTTATACGTTATACGTTATACGTTATACGTGATAAGTTATACGTTACATGCTAAACGTTATACGTTATACGTTATACGTTTTACGTTATACGTTATACGTTATTCGTGATACGTTATACGTTATACGTCATACGTTATACGTCATACGTTATTCGTTATACGTTATACGTTATACGTTATACCTTATACGTTATACGTTATTCTTTATACGTTATACGTTATACGTTATACGTTATACGTTATACGTTATACGTTATACGTTGTACGTTATACGTTATACGTTATACGTTATACGTTATACGTTATACGTTATACGTTATACGTTATACGTTATACGTTATACGTTATACGTTATACGTTATACGTTATACGTCATACGTTATACGTTATACGTTATACGTTATACGTTATACGTTATACGTCATAGGTTATACGTTATACGTTATACGTTATACGTTATACGTTATACGTTATACGTCATACGTTATACGTTATACGTTATACGTTATACGTTATACGTTATACGTTATACGTTACATGCTATACGTTATACGTTATATGTTATACGTTATACGTTATACGTTATACGTTATACGTTACATGCTATACGTTATACGTTATACGTTATACGTTATACGTTTCACGTTATACGTTATACGTTATACGTTATACGTTATACGTTATACGTTATACGTTATACGTTATACGTCGTACGTTATACGCCATACGTTATACGTTATACGTTATACGTTATACGGTATACGTTATACGTTATACGTTATTCTTTATACGTTATACGTTATACGTTATACGTTATACGTCATACGTCATACGTTATACGTTATACGATATACGTTATACGTTATACGTTATACGTGAAATGTTATACGTTATACGTTATACGTTATTCGTTCTACGTTATACGTTATACGTTATACGTTATACGTTATACGTTATACGTTATACGTTATACGTTATACGTTATACGTTATACGTTATACGTTATACGTTATACGTTATGCGTTATACGTTATTCGTTATATGTTATACGTTATACGTGAAAAGTTATACGTTACATGCTATACGTTATACGTTATACGTTATACGTTGTACGTTATACGTTATACGTTATACGTCATACGTTATACGTCATACGTTATTCGTTATACGTTATACGTTATACGTTATACGTTATACGTTATACGTTATACGTTATACGTTATTCTTTATACGTTATACTTTATACGTTATACGTTATACGTCATACGTTATACGTTATACGTTATACGTTATACGTTATACGTTATACGTTATACGTGAAACGTTATACGTTATAAGTTATACGTTATACGTTATACGTTATACGTTATACGTTATACGTTATTCGTTACACGTTATACGTTATACGTTATTCGTTATACGTTATACGTTATACGTTGTACGTTATACGTTATACGTCATACGTTATACGTTATACGTTATACGTCATACGTTATACGTCATACGTTATTCGTTATACGTTATACGTTATACGTTATACGTTATACGTTATACGTTATACGTTATACGTTATACGTTATACGTTATACGTTATTCTTTATACGTTATACTTTATACGTTATACGTTATACGTCATACGTTATACGTTATACGTTATACGTTATACGTTATACGTTATACGTTATACGTGAAACGTTATACGTTATACGTTATACGTTATACGTTATACGTTATACGTTATACGTTATACGTTATTCGTTACACGTTATACGTTATACGTTATTCGTTATAGGTTATACGTTATACGTTATACGTTATACGTTATACGTTATACGTAATACGTTACACGTTATACGTTATACGTTATACGTTATACGTTATACGTTATACGTTATACGTTAGACGTTATACGTTATACGTTATACGTTATACGTTATACGTTATACGTTATACGTTTTACGTAATACGTTATACGTTATACGTTATACGTTATACGTCATACGTTATTCGTTATACGTTATACGTTATACGTTATACGTTATACGTTATACGTTATACGTTATACGTTATACGTTATTCTTTATACGTTATACTTTATACGTTATACGTTATACGTCATACGTTATACGTTATACGTTATACGTTATACGTTATGCGTTATACGTTATAGGTTATACGTTATACGTTATACGTTATACGTTATACGTTATACGTTATACGTTATACGTTATACGTTGTACGTTATACGTTATACGTTATACGTTATACGTTATACGTTATACGTTATACGTGAAACGTTATACGTCATACGTTATACGTTATACGTTATGCGTTATACGTTATAGGTTATACGTTATACGTTATACGTTATACGTTATACGTTATACGTTATACGTGAAACGTTATACGTTATACGTTATACGTGAAACGTTATACGTTATACGTTATACGTTATATGTTATTCGTTACACGTTATACGTTATACGTTATTCGTTATACGTTATACGTTGTACGTTATACGTTATACGTTATATGTTATACGTAATACGTTATACGTTATACGTTATACGTTATACGTTATACGTTATACGTTATACGTGAAACGTTATACGTTATACGTTATACGTTATACGTGAAACGTTATACGTTATACGTTATACGGTATACGTGAAACGTTATACGTTATACGTTATACGTTATATGTTATTCGTTACACGTTATACGTTATATGTTATTCGTTATACGTTATACGTTATACGTTATACGTTATACGTTATACGTTATACGTTATACGTAATACGTTATACGTTATACGTTATACGTTATACGTTATACGTTATACGTTATACGTTATACGTTATACGTTAGACGTTATACGTTATACGTTATACGTTATACGTTAGACGTTATACGTTATACGTTATACGTTATACGTTATACGTTATACGTTATACGTTATACGTTATACGTTGTACGTTATACGTTATACGTTATACGTCATACGTTATACGTCATACGTTATTCGTTATACGTTATACGTTATACGTTATACGTTATACGTTATACGTTATACGTTATACGTTATTCTTTATACGTTATACTTTATACGTTATACGTTATACGTCATACGTTATACGTTATACGTTATACGTTATACGTTATACGTTATACGTTATACGTGAAACGTTATACGTTATACGTTATACGTTATACGTTATACGTTATACGTTATACGTTATACGTTATTCGTTACACGTTATACGTTATACGTTATTCGTTATACGTTATACGTTATACGTTGTACGTTATACGTTATACGTCATACGTTATACGTTATACGTTATACGTCATACGTTATACGTCATACGTTATTCGTTATACGTTATACGTTATACGTTATACGTTATACGTTATACGTTATACGTTATACGTTATACGTTATTCTTTATACGTTATACTTTATACGTTATACGTTATACGTCATACGTTATACGTTATACGTTATACGTTATACGTTATACGTTATACGTTATACGTTATACGTTATTCGTTACACGTTATACGTTATACGTTATTCGTTATACGTTATACGTTATACGTTATACGTTATACGTTATACGTTATACGTTATACGTTATACGTTATACGTTATACGTAATACGTAATAAGTTATACGTTATACGTTATACGTTATTCTTTATACGTTATACGTTATACGTTATACGTTATACGTTATACGTTATACGTTATACGTTATACGTTATTCTTTATACGTTATACTTTATACGTTATACGTTATACGTCATACGTTATACGTTATACGTTATGCGTTATACGTTATAGGTTATACGTTATACGTTATACGTTATACGTTATACGTTATACGTGAAACGTTATACGTTATACGTTATACGTTATACGTGAAACGTTATACGTTATACGTTATACGTTATATGTTATTCGTTACACGTTATACGTTATACGTTATTCGTTATACGTTATACGTTATACGTTATACGTTATACGTTATATGTTATACGTAATACGTTATACGTTATACGTTATACGTTATACGTTATACGTTATACGTTATACGTTATACGTGAAACGTTATACGTTATACGTTATACGTTATACGTGAAACGTTATACGTTATACGTTATACGGTATACGTGAAACGTTATACGTTATACGTTATACGTTATATGTTATTCGTTACACGTTATACGTTATATGTTATTCGTTATACGTTATACGTTATACGTTATACGTTATACGTTATACGTTATACGTTATACGTAATACGTTATACGTTATACGTTATACGTTATACGTTATACGTTATACGTTATACGTTATACGTTATACGTTAGACGTTATACGTTATACGTTATACGTTATACGTTAGACGTTATACGTTATACGTTATACGTTATACGTTATACGTTATACGTTATACGTTATACGTTATACGTTATACGTTATACGTTATACGTTATACGTTAGACGTTATACGTTATACGTTATACGTAATAAGTTATACGTTACATGCTATACGTTATACGTTATACGTTATACGTTGTACGTTATACGTTATACGTTATAAGTTATACGTTATACGTTATACGTCATACGTTATACGTCATACGTTATTCGTTATACGTTATACGTTGTACGTTATACGTTATACGTTATACGTTATACGTTATACTTTATACGTTATACGTTATACGAAATATGTAATACGTAATGCGTTTTACGATATTCGTTATACGTTCTTCGTTACACGTTATACGTTATACGTTTTGCGTTATACGTTTTACGTTATTCGTGATACGTTATACGTTATACGTTATACGTTATACGTTATACGGTATACGTTATACGTTATACGCTATACGTTATACGCTATACGTTATATGTTATACGCTATACGTTATACGCTATACGTTATATGTTATACGCTATACGTTATACGTAATATGCAATGCTTCATACGTTTTACGTTATTCGTTATACGTTTTTCGTTACAAGTTAAACGTTATACGTTATACGTTATAAGTTATGTGTCATAAGTTATACGATACATGTTATACGTTATACGAAATATGTAATACGTAATACGTTTTACGATATTCGTTATACGTTCTTCGTTACACGTTATACGTTATACGTTATGCGTTATACGTATTACGTTATTCGTGATACGTTATACGTTATACGTTATACGTTATACGGCATACGTTATCCGTTATACGTTATACGTTATACGTTATACGTTATACGTTATACGTTATACGTTATACGTTATACGTTATACGTTATACGTTATACGTTATACGTTATACGTTATACGATATACGTTATACGTTATACGTTATACGTTATACGTTATACGTTATACGTTATACGTTATACGTTATACGTTATACGTTATACGTTATACGTTATACGTTATACGTTATACGTTATACGTTATACGTAATACGTGATAAGTTATACGTTACACGTTATACGTTATTCTTTATACGTTATTCGTTATACGTTATACGTTATACGTCATACGTTATACGTTATACGTTATACGTTATACGTTATACGTTATACGTTATACGTTATACGTTATACGTTATACGTTATACGTTATACGTTAGACGTTATACGTTATACGTTATACGTTATACGTTATACGTTATACGTGATAAGTTATACGTTACATGCTATACGTTATACGTTATACGTTGTACGTTATACGTTATACGTTATACGTTATACGTTATACGTTATACGTTATACGTCATACGTTATACGTCATACGTTATTCGTTATACGTTATACGTTATACGTTATACGTTATACGTTATACGTTATTCTTTATACGTTATACGTTATACGTTATACGTTATACGTCATACGTCATACGTTATACGTTATACGTTATACGTTATACGTTATACGTTATACGTTATACGTTATACGTTATACGTTATACGTTATACGTTGTACGTTATACGTTATACGTTATACGTTATACGTTATACGTCATACGTTATACGTCATACGTTATACGTTATACGTTATACGTTATACGTCATACGTTATACGTTATACGTTATACGTTATACGTTATACGTTATACGTTATACGTTATACGTTATACGTTATACGTTATACGTTAGACGTTATACGTTATACGTTATACGTTATACGTTATACGTTATACGTTATACGTTATACGTTATACGTTATACGTTATACGTTATGCGTTATACGTTATACGTGATAAGTTATACGTTACATGCTATACGTTATACGTTATACGTTATACGTTGTACGTTATACGTTATACGTTATTCGTGATACGTTATACGTTATACGTCATACGTTATACGTCATACGTTATTCGTTATACGTTATACGTTATACGTTATACGTTATACGTTATACGTTATTCTTTATACGTTATACGTTATACGTTATACGTTATACGTTATAGGTTATACGTTATACGTTGTACGTTATACGTTATACGTTATACGTTATACGTTATACGTTATACGTTATACGTTATACGTTATACGTTATACGTTATACGTTATACGTCATACGTTATACGTTATAGGTTATACGTTATACGTCATACGTTATACGTCATAGGTTATACGTTATACGTTATACGTTATACGTTATACGTTGTACGTTATACGTTATACGTTATACGTTATACGTTATACGTTATACGTTATACGTTGTACGTTATACGTTATACGTTATACGTTATACGTTATACGTTATACGTTATACGTTATACGTTATACGTTATACGTTATACGTTATACGTTATACGTTATACGTTATACGTTATACGTGATAAGTTATACGTTACATGCTAAACGTTATACGTTATACGTTATACGTTTTACGTTATACGTTATACGTTATTCGTGATACGTTATACGTTATACGTCATACGTTATACGTCATACGTTATTCGTTATACGTTATACGTTATACGTTATACGTTATACGTTATACGTTATTCTTTATACGTTATACGTTATACGTTATGCGTTATACGTTATACGTTATTCGTGATACGTTATACGTTATACGTCATACGTTATACGTCATACGTTATTCGTTATACGTTATACGTTATACGTTATACGTTATGAGTTATACATTATACGTTAGACGTTATACGTTATACGTTATACGTTATACGTTATACGTTATACGTTATACGTTATACGTTATACGTTATACGTTATACGTTATACGTTATACGTTATACGTTATACGTTATACGTTATACGTTATACGTTATACGTTATACGTTATACGTTATACGTTATACGTTATACGTTATACGTTATACGTTATACGTTATACGTTATACGTTATACGTTATACGTTATACGGTATACGTTATACGTTATACGTTATACGTTATACGCTATACGTTATATGTTATACGCTATACGTTATACGTAATATGTAATGCTTCATACGTTTTACGTTATTCGTTATACGTTTTTCGTTACAAGTTATACGTTATACGTAATACGTTATAAGTTATATGTCATAAGTTATACGATACATGTTATACGTTATACGAAATATGTAATACGTAATACGTTTTACGATATTCGTTATACGTTCTTCGTTACACGTTATACGTTATACGTTATGCGTTATACGTATTACGTTATTCGTGATACGTTATACGTTATACGTTATACTTTATACGGCATACGTTATACGTTATACGTTATACGTTATACGTTATACGTTATACGTTATACGTTATACGTTATACGTTATACGTTATACGTTATACGTTATACGTTTTACGTTATACGTTATACGTTATACGTTATACGTTATACGTTATACGTTATACGTTATACGTTATACGTTATACGTTATACGTTATACGTGATAAGTTATACGTTACATGCTAAACGTTATACGTTATACGTTATACGTTTTACGTTATACGTTATACGTTATTCGTGATACGTTATACGTTATACGTCATACGTTATACGTCATACGTTATTCGTTATACGTTATACGTTATACGTTATACGTTATACGTTATACGTTATTCTTTATACGTTATACGTTATACGTTATGCGTTATACGTTATACGTTATTCGTGATACGTTATACGTTATACGTCATACGTTATACGTCATACGTTATTCGTTATACGTTATACGTTATACGTTATACGTTATACGTTATACGTTATTCTTTATACGTTATACGTTATACGTTATACGTTATACGTTATACGTTATACGTTATACGTTATACGTTATACGTTATACGTTATACGTTATACGTTATACGTTATACGTTATACGTTATACGTTATACGTTATACGTCATACGTTATACGTCATACGTTATACGTCATACGTTATACGTTATACGTTATACGTTATGAGTTATACATTATACGTTATACGTTATACGTTAGACGTTATACGTTATACGTTATACGTTATACGTTATACGTTATACGTTATACGTTATACGTTATACGTTATACGTTATACGTTATACGTTATACGTTATACGTTATACGTTATACGTTATACGTTATACGTTATACGTTATACGTTATACGTTATACGTTATACGTTATACGTTATACGTTATACGTTATACGTTATACGTTATACGTTATACGTTATACGTTATACGGTATACGTTATACGTTATACGTTATACGTTATACGCTATACGTTATATGTTATACGCTATACGTTATACGTAATATGTAATGCTTCATACGTTTTACGTTATTCGTTATACGTTTTTCGTTACAAGTTATACGTTATACGTAATACGTTATAAGTTATATGTCATAAGTTATACGATACATGTTATACGTTATACGAAATATGTAATACGTAATACGTTTTACGATATTCGTTATACGTTCTTCGTTACACGTTATACGTTATACGTTATGCGTTATACGTATTACGTTATTCGTGATACGTTATACGTTATACGTTATACTTTATACGGCATACGTTATACGTTATACGTTATACGTTATACGTTATACGTTATACGTTATACGTTATACGTTATACGTTATACGTTATACGTTATACGTTATACGTTTTACGTTATACGTTATACGTTATACGTTTTACGTTATACGTTATACGTTATACGTTATACGTTATACGTTATACGTTATACGTCATACGTTATACGTCATACGTTATACGTCATACGTTATACGTTATACGTTATACGTTATGAGTTATACATTATACGTTATACGTTATACGTTAGACGTTATACGTTATACGTTATACGTTATACGTTATACGTTATACGTTATACGTTATACGTTATACGTTATACGTTATACGTTATACGTTATACGTTATACGTTATACGTTATACGTTATACGTTATACGTTATACGTTATACGTTATACGTTATACGTTATACGTTATACGTTATACGTTATACGTTATACGTTACACGTTATACGTTATACGTTATACGTTATACGTTATACGTTATACGTTATACGTGATAAGTTATACGTTACATGCTATACGTTATACGTTATACGTTATACGTTGTACATTATACGTTATACGTTATTCGTGATACGTTATACGTTATACGTCATACGTTATACGTCATACGTTATTCGTTATACGTTATACGTTATACGTTATACGTTATACGTTATACGTTATTCTTTATACGTTATACGTTATACGTTATACGTTATACGTTATACGTTATACGTTATACGTTGTACGTTATACGTTATACGTTATACGTTATACGTTATACGTTATACGTTATACGTTATACATTATACGTTATACGTTATACGTTATACGTTATACGTTATACGTGATAAGTTATACGTTACATGCTATACGTTATACGTTATACGTTATACGTTGTACGTTATACGTTATACGTTATTCGTGATACGCTATACGTTATACGTCATACGTTATACGTCATACGTTATTCGTTATACGTTATACGTTATACGTTATACGTTATACGTTATACGTTATACGTTATTCTTTATACGTTATACGTTATACGTTATACGTTATACGTTATAGGTTATACGTTATACGTTGTACGGTATACGTTATACGTTATACGTTATACGTTATACGTTATACATTATACGTTATACGTTATACGTTATACGTTATACGTTATACGTCATACGTTATACGTTATACGTTATACGTTATACGTTATACGTTATACGTCATAGGTTATACGTTATACGTTATACGTTATACGTTATACGTTATACGTTATACGTTATACGTTATACGTTATACGTTATACGTTATACGTTATACGTTATACGTTATACGTTATACGTGATAAGTTATACGTTACATGCTATACGTTATACGTTATACGTTATACGTTGTACGTTATACGTTATACGTTATTCGTGATACGTTATACGTTATACGTCATACGTTATACGTCATACGTTATTCGTTATACGTTATACGTTATACGTTATACGTTATACGTTATACGTTATTCTTTATACGTTATACGTTATACGTTATACGTTATACGTTATACGTTATACGTTATACGTTGTACGTTATACGTTATACGTTATACGTTATACGTTATACGTTATACGTTATACGTTATACGTTATACGTTATACGTTATACGTTATACGTTATACGTTATACGTTATACGTTATACGTTATACGTTATACGTGATAAGTTATACGTTACATGCTAAACGTTATACGTTATACGTTATACGTTTTACGTTATACGTTATACGTTATTCGTGATACGTTATACGTTATACGTCATACGTTATACGTCATACGTTATTCGTTATACGTTATACGTTATACGCTATACGTTATACGTTATACGTTATTCTTTATACGTTATACGTTATACGTTATACGTTATACGTTATACGTTACACGTTATACGTTGTACGTTATACGTTATACGTTATACGTTATACGTTATACGTTATACGTTATACGTTATACGTTATACGTTATACGTTATACGTTATACGTTACACGTTATACGTCATACGTTATACGTTATACGTTATACGTTATACGTTATACGTTATACGTCATAGGTTATACGTTATACGTTATACGTTATACGTTATACGTTATACGTTATACGTCATACGTTATACGTTATACGTTATACGTTATACGTTATACGTTATACGTTATACGTTACATGCTATACGTTATACGTTATATGTTATACGTTATACGTTATACGTTATACGTTATACGTTACATGCTATACGTTATACGTTATACGTTATACGTTATACGTTTCACGTTATACGTTATACGTTATACGTTATACGTTATACGTTATACGTTATACGTTATACGTCATACGTTATACGCCATACGTTATACGTTATATGTTATACGTTATACGGTATACGTTATACGTTATACGTTATGCGTTATTCGTTATACGTTTTACGTTATACGTTACACGTAATTCGTAATACGTTATACCTGATACGTTATACGTTCTACGTTATACGTTATACGTTATACGTTATACGTTATACGTTATACGTTATACGTTATACGTTATATGTTATACGTTATACGTTATACGTTATACGTTACATGCTGTACGTTATACGTTATACGTTATACGTTACACGTTATACGTTATACGTTATACGTTATACGTTATACGTTATACGTTATACGTTATACGTCATAGGTTATACGTTATACGTTATACGTTATGCGTTATACGTTATACGTTATACGTTATACGTTATACGTTATACGTTATACGTTGTACGATATACGTTATACGTTATACGTTATACGTTATACGTTATACGTAATACGTTATACCTGATACGTTATACGTTCTACGTTATACGTTATACGTTATACGTTATACGTTATACGTTATACGTTATACGTGATATGTTATACGTTATACGTTATACGTTATTCTTTATACGTTATACGTTATAAGTTATACGTTATACGTTATACGTTATACGTTATACGTTATACGTTATACGTTATACGTAATACGATATACGTTATACGTTATACGTTAGACGTTATACGTTATACGTTATACGTTAGACGTTATACGTTATACGTTATACGTCATACGTTATACGTTATACGTTATACGTTATACGTTATACGTTATACGTTATACGTTATACGTTATACGTTATACGTTATACGTTATGCGTTATACGTTATTCGTTATATGTTATACGTTATACGTGATAAGTTATACGTTACATGCTATACGTTATACGTTATACGTTATACGTTGTACGTTATACGTTATACGTTATACGTCATACGTTATACGTCATACGTTATTCGTTATACGTTATACGTTATACGTTATACGTTATACGTTATACGTTATACGTTATACGTTATTCTTTATACGTTATACTTTATACGTTATACGTTATACGTCATACGTTATACGTCATACGTTATACGTTATACGTTATACGTTATACGTTATACGTTATACGTTATACGTTATACGTGAAACGTTATACGTTATACGTTATACGTTATACGTTATACGTTATACGTTATACGTTATACGTTATACGTTATACGTTATACGTTATACGTTATTCGTTATACGTTATACGTTATACGTTGTACGTTATACGTTATACGTCATACGTTATACGTCATACGTTATACGTTATACGTTATACGTCATACGTTATACGTCATGCGTTATTCGTTATACGTTATACGTTATACGTTATACGTTATACGTTATACGTTATACGTTATACGTTATTCTTTATACGTTATACTTTATACGTTATACGTTATACGTCATACGTTATACGTTATACGTTATACGTTATACGTTATACGTTATACGTTATACGTTATACGTGAAACGTTATACGTTATACGTTATACGTTATACGTTATACGTTATACGTTATACGTTATACGTTATACGTTATACGTTATACGTTATACGTTATTCGTTACACGTTATACGTTATACGTTATTCGTTATACGTTATACGTTATACGTTATACGTTATACGTTATACGTTATACGTAATACGTTATACGTTATACGTTATACGTTATACGTTATACGTTATACGTTATACGTTATACGTTAGACGTTATACGTTATACGTTATACGTTATACGTTATACGTTATACGTTATACGTTTTACGTTATACGTTATACGTTATACGTCATACGTTATTCGTCATACGTTATACGTTATACGTTATACGTTATACGTTATACGTTATACGTTATACGTTATACGTTATACGTTATTCTTTATACGTTATACTTTATACGTTATACGTTATACGTCATACGTTATACGTTATACGTTATGCGTTATACGTTATGCGTTATACGTTATACGTTATACGTGAAACGTTATACGTTATACGTTATACGTTATACGTTATACGTTATACGTCATACGTTATACGCCATACGTTATACGTTATACGTTATACGTTATACGGTATACGTTATACGTTATACGTTATGCGTTATTCGTTATACGTTTTACGTTATACGTTACACGTAATTCGTAATACGTTATACCTGATACGTTATACGTTCTACGTTATACGTTATACGTTATACGTTATACGTTATACGTTATACGTTATACGTTATACGTTATATGTTATACGTTATACGTTATACGTTATACGTTACATGCTGTACGTTATACGTTATACGTTATACGTTACACGTTATACGTTATACGTTATACGTTATACGTTATACGTTATACGTTATACGTTATACGTCATAGGTTATACGTTATACGTTATACGTTATGCGTTATACGTTATACGTTATACGTTATACGTTATACGTTATACGTTATACGTTGTACGATATACGTTATACGTTATACGTTATACGTTATACGTTATACGTAATACGTTATACCTGATACGTTATACGTTCTACGTTATACGTTATACGTTATACGTTATACGTTATACGTTATACGTTATACGTGATATGTTATACGTTATACGTTATACGTTATTCTTTATACGTTATACGTTATACGTTATACGTTATACGTTATACGTTATACGTTATACGTTATACGTTATACGTTATACGTAATACGATATACGTTATACGTTATACGTTAGACGTTATACGTTATACGTTATACGTTAGACGTTATACGTTATACGTTATACGTCATACGTTATACGTTATACGTTATACGTTATACGTTATACGTTATACGTTATACGTTATACGTTATACGTTATACGTTATACGTTATGCGTTATACGTTATTCGTTATATGTTATACGTTATACGTGATAAGTTATACGTTACATGCTATACGTTATACGTTATACGTTATACGTTGTACGTTATACGTTATACGTTATACGTCATACGTTATACGTCATACGTTATTCGTTATACGTTATACGTTATACGTTATACGTTATACGTTATACGTTATACGTTATACGTTATACGTTATTCTTTATACGTTATACTTTATACGTTATACGTTATACGTCATACGTTATACGTTATACGTTATACGTTATACGTTATACGTTATACGTTATACGTGAAACGTTATACGTTATACGTTATACGTTATACGTTATACGTTATACGTTATACGTTATACGTTATACGTTATACGTTATACGTTATTCGTTACACGTTATACGTTATACGTTATTCGTTATACGTTATACGTTATACGTTGTACGTTATACGTTATACGTCATACGTTATACGTTATACGTTATACGTCATACGTTATACGTCATACGTTATTCGTTATACGTTATACGTTATACGTTATACGTTATACGTTATACGTTATACGTTATTCTTTATACGTTATACTTTATACGTTATACGTTATACGTCATACGTTATACGTTATACGTTATACGTTATACGTTATACGTTATACGTTATACGTTATACGTGAAACGTTATACGTTATACGTTATACGTTATACGTTATACGTTATACGTTATACGTTATACGTTATACGTTATACGTTATACGTTATACGTTATTCGTTACACGTTATACGTTATACGTTATTCGTTATACGTTATACGTTATACGTTATACGTTATACGTTATACGTTATACGTAATACGTTATACGTTATACGTTATACGTTATACGTTATACGTTATACGTTATACGTTATACGTTAGACGTTATACGTTATACGTTATACGTTATACGTTATACGTTATACGTTATACGTTTTACGTTATACGTTATACGTTATACGTTATACGTTATACGTCATACGTTATTCGTCATACGTTATACGTTATACGTTATACGTTATACGTTATACGTTATACGTTATACGTTATACGTTATTCTTTATACGTTATACTTTATACGTTATACGTTATACGTCATACGTTATACGTTATACGTTATGCGTTATACGTTATGCGTTATACGTTATAGGTTATACGTTATACGTTATACGTTATACGTTATACGTTATACGTTATACGTTATACGTTATACGTTGTACGTTATACGTTATACGTTATACGTTATACGTTATACGTTATACGTTATACGTGAAACGTTATACGTTATACGTTATACGTTATACGTGAAACGTTATACGTTATACGTTATACGTTATACGTTATACGTTATACGTTATACGTTATACGTTATATGTTATACGTTATACGTTATACGTTATACGTTGTACGTTATACGTTATACGTTATACGTTATACGTTATACGTTATACGTTATACGTTATACGTTATACGTAATTCGTAATACGTCATACCTGATACGTTATACGTTCTACGTTATACGTTATACGTTATACGTTATACGTTATACGTTATACGTTATACGTTATACGTAATACGTAATAAGTTATACGTTATACGTTATACGTTATTCTTTATACGTTATACGTTATACGTTATACGTTATACGTTATACGTTATACGTTATACGTTATACGTTATTCTTTATACGTTATGCTTTATACGTTATACGTTATACGTCATACGTTATACGTTATACGTTATGCGTTATACGTTATAGGTTATACGTTATACGTTATACGTTATACGTTATACGTTATACGTGAAACGTTATACGTTATACGTTATACGTTATACGTGAAACGTTATACGTTATACGTTATACGTTATATGTTATTCGTTACACGTTATACGTTATACGTTATTCGTTATACGTTATACGTTATACGTTATACGTTATACGTTATATGTTATACGTAATACGTTATACGTTATACGTTATACGTTATACGTTATACGTTATACGTTATACGTTATGCGTTATACGTGAAACGTTATACGTTATACGTTATACGTTATACGTGAAACGTTATACGTTATACGTTATACGGTATACGTGAAACGTTATACGTTATACGTTATACGTTATATGTTATTCGTTACACGTTATACGTTATATGTTATTCGTTATACGGTATACGTTATACGTTATACGTTATACGTTATACGTTATACGTTATACGTAATACGTTATACGTTATACGTTATACGTTATACGTTATACGTTATACGTTATACGTTATACGTTATACGTTATACGTTAGACGTTATACGTTATACGTTATACGTTATACGTTAGACGTTATACGTTATACGTTATACGTTATACGTTATACGTTATACGTTATACGTTATACGTTATACGTTATACGTTATACGTAATACGTTATGCGTTATACGTTATACGTTATACGTTATACGTTATACGTTATACGTTATACGTAATAAGTTATACGTTACATGCTATACGTTATACGTTATACGTTATACGTTGTACGTTATACGTTATACGTTATAAGTTATACGTTATACGTTATACGTCATACGTTATACGTCATACGTTATTCGTTATACGTTATACGTTGTACGTTATACGTTATACGTTATACGTTATACGTTATACTTTATACGTTATACGTTATACGAAATATGTAATACGTAATGCGTTTTACGATATTCGTTATACGTTCTTCGTTACACGTTATACGTTATACGTTTTGCGTTATACGTTTTACGTTATTCGTGATACGTTATACGTTATACGTTATACGTTATACGTTATACGGTATACGTTATACGTTATACGTTATACGTTATACGCTATACGTTATATGTTATACGCTATACGTTATACGTAATATGCAATGCTTCATACGTTTTACGTTATTCGTTATACGTTTTTCGTTACAAGTTAAACGTTATACGTTATACGTTATAAGTTATATGTCATAAGTTATACGATACATGTTATACGTTATACGAAATATGTAATACGTAATACGTTTTACGATATTCGTTATACGTTCTTCGTTACACGTTATACGTTATACGTTATGCGTTATACGTATTACGTTATTCGTGATACGTTATACGTTATACGTTATACGTTATACGGCATACGTTATACGTTATACGTTATACGTTATACGTTATACGTTATACGTTATACGTTATACGTTATACGTTATACGTTATACGTTATACGTTATACGTTATACGTTATACGTTATACGATATACGTTATACGTTATACGTTATACGTTATACGTTATACGTTATACGTTATACGTTATACGTTATACGTTATACGTTATACGTTATACGTTATACGTTATACGTTATACGTTATACGTTATACGTAATACGTGATAAGTTATACGTTATACGTTATACGTTATTCTTTATACGTTATACGTTATACGTTATACGTTATACGTCATACGTTATACGTTATACGTTATACGTTATACGTTATACGTTATACGTTATACGTTATACGTTATACGTTATACGTTATACGTTAGACGTTATACGTTATACGTTATACGTTATACGTTATACGTTATACGTGATAAGTTATACGTTACATGCTATACGTTATACGTTATACGTTGTACGTTATACGTTATACGTTATACGTTATACGTTATACGTTATACGTCATACGTTATACGTCATACGTTATTCGTTATACGTTATACGTTATAAGTTATACGTTATACGTTATACGTTATTCTTTATACGTTATACGTTATACGTTATACGTTATACGTCATACGTCATACGTTATACGTTATACGTTATACGTTATACGTTATACGTTATACGTGAAACGTTATACGTTATACGTTGTACGTTATACGTTATACGTTATACGTTATACTTTATACGTTATACGTTATACGTTATACGTTATACGTTGTACGTTATACGTTATACGTTATACGTTATACGTTATACGTCATACGTTATACGTCATACGTTATACGTTATACGTTATACGTTATACGTCATACGTTATACGTTATACGTTATACGTTATACGTTATACGTTATACGTTATACGTTATACGTTATACGTTATACGTTATACGTCATACGTTATACGTCATACGTTATACGTCATACGTTATACGTTATACGTTATACGTTATGAGTTATACATTATACGTTATACGTTATACGTTAGACGTTATACGTTATACGTTATACGTTATACGTTATACGTTATACGTTATACGTTATACGTTATACGTTATACGTTATACGTTATACGTTATACGTTATACGTTATACGTTATACGTTATACGTTATACGTTATACGTTATACGTTATACGTTATACGTTATACGTTATACGTTATACGTTATACGTTATACGTTATACGTTATACGTTATACGTTATACTTTATACGTTATACGTTATACGAAATATGTAATACGTAATGCGTTTTACGATATTCGTTATACGTTCTTCGTTACACGTTATACGTTATACGTTTTGCGTTATACGTTATACGTTAGACGTTATACGTTATACGTTATACGTTATACGTTATACGTTATACGTGATAAGTTATACGTTACATGCTATACGTTATACGTTATACGTTGTACGTTATACGTTATACGTTATACGTTATACGTTATACGTTATACGTCATACGTTATACGTCATACGTTATTCGTTATACGTTATACATTATACGTTATACGTTATACGTTATACGTTTTGCGTTATACGTTTTACGTTATTCGTGATACGTTATACGTTATACGTTATACGTTATACGTTATACGGTATACGTTATACGTTATACGTTATACGTTATACGCTATACGTTATATGTTATACGCTATACGTTATACGTAATATGCAATGCTTCATACGTTTTACGTTATTCGTTATACGTTTTTCGTTACAAGTTAAACGTTATACGTTATATGTTATAAGTTATATGTCATAAGTTATACGATACATGTTATACGTTATACGAAATATGTAATACGTAATACGTTTTACGATATTCGTTATACGTTCTTCGTTACACGTTATACGTTATACGTTATGCGTTATACGTATTACGTTATACGTTATACGTTATACGTTATACGTTATACGTTATACGTTATACGTTATACGTTATACGTTATACGTTAGACGTTATATGTTATACGTTATACGTTATACGTTATACGTTATACGTAATACGTGATAAGTTATACGTTATACGTTATACGTTATTCTTTATACGTTATACGTTATACGTTATACGTTATACGTTATACGTGAAACGTTATACGTTATACGTTGTACGTTATACGTTATACGTTATACGTTATACGTTATACGTTATACGTTATACGTTATACGTTATACGTTGTACGTTATACGTTATACGTTATACGTTATACGTTATACGTCATACGTTATACGTCATACGTTATACGTTATACGTTATACGTTATACGTCATACGTTATACGTTATACGTTATACGTTATACGTTATACGTTATACGTTATACGTTATACGTTATACGTTATACGTTATACGTCATACGTTATACGTCATACGTTATACGTCATACGTTATACGTTATACGTTATACGTTATACGTTATACGTTATACGTTATACGTTATACGTTATACGTTAGACGTTATACGTTATACGTTATTCGTGATACGTTATACGTTATACGTCATACGTTATACGTCATACGTTATTCGTTATACGTTATACGTTATACGTTATACGTTATACGTTATACGTTATTCTTTATACGTTATACGTTATACGTTATACGTTATACGTTATACGTCATACGTTATACGTTATACGTTATACGTAATACGTTATACGTTATACGTTATACAATATACGTTATACGTTATACGTTATACGTTATACGTTATACGTTAGACGTTATACGTTATACGTCATACGTTATACGTTATACGTTATACGTTATACGTTATACGTTATACGTTATACGTTATACGTTATACGTTATACGTTATACGTTATACGTTATACGTTATACGTGAAAAGTTATACGTTACATGCTATACGTTATACGTTATACGTTATACGTTATACGTTGTACGTTATACGTTATACGTTATAAGTTATACGTTATACGTTATACGTTATACGTCATACGTTATACGTCATACGTTATTCGTTATACGTTATGCGTTATACGTTATACGTTATACGTTATACGTTATTCTTTATACGTTATTCGTTATACGTTATACGTTATACGTCATACGTTGTACGTTATACGTTATACGTTATACGTTATACGTTATACGTTATACGTTATACGTTATACTTTATACGTTATACGTTATACGTTAGACGTTAGACGTTATACGTTATACGTTATACGTTATACGTTATACGTTATACGTTATACGTTATACGTTATACGTTATACGTTATACGTTATACGTTATACGTTATACGTTATACGTTATACGTTATACGTTATACGTTATACGTTATACGTAATACGTTATACGTTATACGTTATACGTTATACGTTATACGTTATACGTAATACGTAAAAAGTTATACGTTATACGTTATACGTTATTCTTTATACGTTATACTTTATACGTTATACGTTATACGTCATACGTTATACGTTATACGTTATGCGTTATACGTTATACGTTATACGTTATAGGTTATACGTTATACGTCATAGATTATACGTTATACGTTATACGTTATACGTTATACGTTATACGTTATACGTTATACGTTATACTTTATACGTTATACGTTGTACGTCATACGTTATACGTTATACGTTATACGTTATACGTTATGCGTTATACGTTATAGGTTATACGTTATACGTTATACGTTATACGTTATACGTTATACGTTATACGTTATACGTTATACGTTGTACGTTATACGTTATACGTTATACGTTATACGTTATACGTTATACGTTATACGTGAAACGTTATACGTTATACGTTATACGTTATACGTGAAACGTTATACGTTATACGTTATACGTTATACGTTATACGTTATTCGTTATACGTTATATGTTATACGTTATACGTTATACGTTATACGTTGTACGTTATACGTTATACGTTATACGTTATATGTTATACGTTATACGTTATACGTTATACGTTATACGTTATACGTAATTCGTAATACGTTATACCTGATACGTTATACGTTCTACGTTATACGTTATACGTTATACGTTATACGTTATACGTTATACGTTATACGTTATACGTAATACGTAATAAGTTATACGTTATACGTTATACGTTATTCTTTATACGTTATACTTTATACGTTATACGTTATACGTCATACGTTATACGTTATACGTTATGCGTTATACGTTATAGGTTATACGTTATACGTTATACGTTATACGTTATACGTTATACGTGAAACGTTATACGTTATACGTTATACGTTATACGTGAAACGTTATACGTTATACGTTATACGTTATATGTTATTCGTTACACGTTATACGTTATACGTTATTCGTTATACGTTATACGTTATACGTTATACGTTATACGTTATATGTTATACGTAATACGTTATACGTTATACGTTATACGTTATACGTTATACGTTATACGTTATACGTTATACGTGAAACGTTATACGTTATACGTTATACGTTATACGTGAAACGTTATACGTTATACGTTATCCGTTATACGGCATACGTTATACGTTATACGTTATACGTTATACGTTATACGTTATACGTTATACGTTATACGTTATACGTTATACGTTATACGTTATACGATATACGTTATACGTTATACGTTATACGTTATACGTTATACGTTATACGTTATACGTTATACGTTATACGTTATACGTTATACGTTATACGTTATACGTTATACGTTATACGTTATACGTTATACGTTATACGTGAAACGTTATACGTTATACGTTATACGTTATACGTTATACGTTATACGTTATACGTTATACGTTATACGTTATACGTTATACGATATACGTTATACGTTATACGTTATACGTTATACGTTATACGTTATACGTTATACGCTATACGTTATATGTTATACGCTATACGTTATACGTAATATGTAATGCTTCATACGTTTTACGTTATTCGTTATACGTTTTTCGTTATACGTTATCCGTTATACGGCATACGTTATACGTTATACGTTATACGTTATACGTTATACGTTATACGTTATACGTTATACGTTATACGTTATACGTTATACGTTATACGTTATACGTTATACGGTATACGTTATACGTTATACGTTATACGTTATACGCTATACGTTATATGTTATACGCTATACGTTATACGTAATATGTAATGCTTCATACGTTTTACGTTATTCGTTATACGTTTTTCGTTACAAGTTATACGTTATACGTAATACGTTATAAGTTATATGTCATAAGTTATACGATACATGTTATACGTTATACGAAATATGTAATACGTAATACGTTTTACGATATTCGTTATACGTTCTTCGTTACACGTTATACGTTATACGTTATGCGTTATACGTATTACGTTATTCGTGATACGTTATACGTTATACGTTATACGTTATACGTTATACGTTATACGTTATACGTTATACGTTATACGTTATACGTTATACGTTATACGTTATACGTTATACGTTATACGTTATACGTCATACGTTATACGTCATACGTTATACGTCATACGTTATACGTTATACGTTATACGTTATGAGTTATACGTTATACGTTATACGTTATACGTTAGACGTTATACGTTATACGTTATACGTTATACGTTATACGTTATACGTTATACGTTATACGTTATACGTTATACGTTATACGTTATACGTTATACGTTATACGTTATACGTTATACGTGAAACGTTATACGTTATACGTTATACGTTATACGTGAAACGTTATACGTTATACGTTATATACGGTATACGTGAAACGTTATACGTTATACGTTATACGTTATATGTTATTCGTTACACGTTATACGTTATATGTTATTCGTTATACGTTATACGTTATACGTTATACGTTATACGTTATACGTTATACGTTATACGTAATACGTTATACGTTATACGTTATACGTTATACGTTATACGTTATACGTTATACGTTATACGTTATACGTTAGACGTTATACGTTATACGTTATACGTTATACGTTAGACGTTATACGTTATACGTTATACGTTATACGTTATACGTTATACGTTATACGTTATACGTTATACGTTATACGTTATACGTTATACGTTATACGTTATACGTTATACGTTATACGTTATACGTAATAAGTTATACGTTACATGCTATACGTTATACGTTATACGTTATACGTTGTACGTTATACGTTATACGTTATAAGTTATACGTCATACGTTATACGTCATACGTTATACGTCATACGTTATTCGTTATACGTTATACGTTGTACGTTATACGTTATACGTTATACGTTATACGTTATACTTTATACGTTATACGTTATACGAAATATGTAATACGTAATGCGTTTTACGATATTCGTTATACGTTCTTCGTTACACGTTATACGTTATACGTTTTGCGTTATACGTTTTACGTTATTCGTGATACGTTATACGTTATACGTTATACGTTATACGTTATACGGTATACGTTATACGTTATACGTTATACGTTATACGCTATACGTTATATGTTATACGCTATACGTTATACGTAATATGCAATGCTTCATACGTTTTACGTTATTCGTTATACGTTTTTCGTTACAAGTTAAACGTTATACGTTATACGTTATAAGTTATATGTCATAAGTTATACGATACATGTTATACGTTATACGAAATATGTAATACGTAATACGTTTTACGATATTCGTTATACGTTCTTCGTTACACGTTATACGTTATACGTTATGCGTTATACGTATTACGTTATTCGTGATACGTTATACGTTATACGTTATCCGTTATACGGCATACGTTATACGTTATACGTTATACGTTATACGTTATACGTTATACGTTATACGTTATACGTTATACGTTATACGTTATACGTTATACGTTATACGTTATACGTTATACGTTATACGTTATACGTTATACGTTATACGTTATACGTTATACGTTATACGTTATACGATATACGTTATACGTTATACGTTATACGTTATACGTTATACGTTATACGTTATACGTTATACGTTATACGTTATACGTTATACGTTATACGTTATACGTTATACGTTATACGTTATACGTAATACGTGATAAGTTATACGTTATACGTTATACGTTATTCTTTATACGTTATACGTTATACGTTATACGTTATACGTCATACGTTATACGTTATACGTTATACGTTATACGTTATACGTTATACGTTATACGTTATACGTTATACGTTATACGTTATACGTTAGACGTTATACGTTATACGTTATACGTTATACGTTATACGTTATACGTGATAAGTTATACGTTACATGCTATACGTTATACGTTATACGTTGTACGTTATACGTTATACGTTATACGTTATACGTTATACGTTATACGTCATACGTTATACGTCATACGTTATTCGTTATACGTTATACGTTATACGTTATACGTTATACGTTATACGTTATTCTTTATACGTTATACGTTATACGTTATACGTTATACGTCATACGTCATACGTTATACGTTATACGTTATACGTTATACGTTATACGTTATACGTGAAACGTTATACGTTATACGTTGTACGTTATACGTTATACGTTATACGTTATACTTTATACGTTATACGTTATACGTTATACGTTATACGTTATACGTTATACGTTATACGTTATACGTTATACGTTATACGTTATACGTTATACGTTATACGTTATACGTTATACGTTATACGTTATACGTTATACGGTATACGTTATACGTTATACGTTATACGTTATACGCTATACGTTATATGTTATACGCTATACGTTATACGTAATATGTAATGCTTCATACGTTTTACGTTATTCGTTATACGTTTTTCGTTACAAGTTATACGTTATACGTAATACGTTATAAGTTATATGTCATAAGTTATACGATACATGTTATACGTTATACGAAATATGTAATACGTAATACGTTTTACGATATTCGTTATACGTTCTTCGTTACACGTTATACGTTATACGTTATGCGTTATACGTATTACGTTATTCGTGATACGTTATACGTTATACGTTATACGTTATACGGCATACGTTATACGTTATACGTTATACGTTATACGTTATACGTTATACGTTATACGTTATACGTTATACGTTATACGTTATACGTTATACGTTATACGTTATACGTTATACGTTATACGTTATACGTTATACGTTATACGTTATACGTTATACGTTATACGTTATACGTTATACGTTATACGTCATACGTTATACGTCATACGTTATACGTCATACGTTATACGTTATACGTTATACGTTATGAGTTATACGTTATACGTTATACGTTATACGTTAGACGTTATACGTTATACGTTATACGTTATACGTTATACGTTATACGTTATACGTTATACGTTATACGTTATACGTTATACGTTATACGTTATACGTTATACGTTATACGTTATACGTTATACGTTATACGTTATACGTTATACGTTATACGTTATACGTTATACGTTATACGTTATACGTTATACGTTATACGTTATACGTGATAAGTTATACGTTACATGCTAAACGTTATACGTTATACGTTATACGTTTTACGTTATACGTTATACGTTATTCGTGATACGTTATACGTTATACGTCATACGTTATACGTCATACGTTATTCGTTATACGTTATACGTTATACGTTATACGTTATACGTTATACGTTATACGTTATACGTTATACGTTATACGTTATACGTTATACGTTGTACGTTATACGTTATACGTTATACGTTATACGTTATACGTTATACGTTATACGTTATACGTTATACGTTATACGTTATACGTTATACGTTATTCGTGATACGTTATACGTTATACGTCATACGTTATACGTCATACGTTATTCGTTATACGTTATACGTTATACGTTATACGTTATACGTTATACGTTATTCTTTATACGTTATACGTTATACGTTATACGTTATACGTTATACGTTATACGTTATACGTTATACGTTATACGTTATACGTTATACGTTATACGTGATAAGTTATACGTTACATGCTAAACGTTATACGTTATACGTTATACGTTTTACGTTATACGTTATACGTTATTCGTGATACGTTATACGTTATACGTCATACGTTATACGTCATACGTTATTCGTTATACGTTATACGTTATACGTTATACGTTATACGTTATACGTTATTCTTTATACGTTATACGTTATACGTTATACGTTATACGTTATACGTTATACGTTATACGTTGTACGTTATACGTTATACGTTATACGTTATACGTTATACGTTATACGTTATACGTTATACGTTATACGTTATACGTTATACGTTATAAGTTATACGTTATACGTTATACGTTATACGTTATACGTCATACGTTATACGTTATACGTTATACGTTATACGTTATACGTTATACGTCATAGGTTATACGTTATACGTTATACCTTATACGTTATACGTTATACGTTATACGTCATACGTTATACGTTATACGTTATACGTTATACGTTATACGTTATACGTTATACGTTATACGTTACATGCTATACGTTATACGTTATATGTTATACGTTATACGTTATACGTTATACGTTATACGTTACATGCTATACGTTATACGTTATACGTTATACGTTATACGTTTCACGTTATACGTTATACGTTATACGTTATACGTTATACGTTATACGTTATACGTTATACGTCGTACGTTATACGCCATACGTTATACGTTATACGTTATACGTTATACGGTATACGTTATACGTTATACGTTATGCGTTATTCGTTATACATTTTACGTTATACGTTACACGTAATTCGTAATACGTTATACCTGATACGTTATACGTTCTACGTTATACGTTATACGTTATACGTTATACGTTATACGTTATACGTTATACGTTATACGTTATACGTTATATGTTATACGTTATACGTTATACGTTATACGTTACATGCTGTACGTTATACGTTATACGTTATACGTTACACGTTATACGTTATACGTTATACGTTATACGTTATACGTTATACGTTATACGTTATACGTCATAGGTTATACGTTATACGTTATACGTTATGCGTTATACGTTATACGTTATACGTTATACGTTATACGTTATACGTTATACGTTGTACGATATACGTTATACGTTATACGTTATACGTTATACGTTATACGTAATACGTTATACCTGATACGTTATACGTTCTACGTTATACGTTATACGTTATACGTTATACGTTATACGTTATACGTTATACGTTATACGTGATAAGTTATACGTTGTACGTTATACGTTATACGTTATACGTTATACGTTATACGTTATACGTCATACGTTATACGTCATACGTTATTCGTTATACGTTATACGTTATACGTTATACGTTATACGTTATACGTTATTCTTTATACGTTATACGTTATACGTTATACGTTATACGTCATACGTCATACGTTATACGTTATACGATATACGTTATACGTTATACGTTATACGTGAAATGTTATACGTTATACGTTATACGTTATTCGTTCTACTTTATACGTTATACGTTATACGTTATACGTTATACGTTATACGTTATACGTTATACGTTATACGTTATACGTTATACGTTATACGTTATACGTTATACGTTATGCGTTATACGTTATTCGTTATATGTTATACATTATACGTGAAAAGTTATACGTTACATGCTATACGTTATACGTTATACGTTATACGTTGTACGTTATACGTTATACGTTATTCGTGATACGTTATACGTTATACGTCATACGTTATACGTCATACGTTATTCGTTATACGTTATACGTTATACGTTATACGTTATACGTTATACGTTATTCTTTATACGTTATACGTTATACGTTATACGTTATACGTTATACGTTATACGTTATACGTTGTACGTTATACGTTATACGTTATACGTTATACGTTATACGTTATACGTTATACGTTATACGTTATACGTTATACGTTATACGTTATACGTTATACGTCATAGGTTATACGTTATACGTTATACGTTATGCGTTATACGTTATACGTTATACGTTATACGTTATACGTTATACGTTATACGTTGTACGATATACGTTATACGTTATACGTTATACGTTATACGTTATACGTAATACGTTATACCTGATACGTTATACGTTCTACGTTATACGTTATACGTTATACGTTATACGTTATACGTTATACGTTATACGTGATAAGTTATACGTTGTACGTTATACGTTATACGTTATACGTTATACGTTATACGTTATACGTCATACGTTATACGTCATACGTTATTCGTTATACGTTATACGTTATACGTTATACGTTATACGTTATACGTTATTCTTTATACGTTATACGTTATACGTTATACGTTATACGTCATACGTCATACGTTATACGTTATACGATATACGTTATACGTTATACGTTATACGTGAAATGTTATACGTTATACGTTATACGTTATTCGTTCTACGTTATACGTTATACGTTATACGTTATACGTTATACGTTATACGTTATACGTTATACGTTATACGTTATACGTTATACGTTATACGTTATACGTTATGCGTTATACGTTATTCGTTATATGTTATACGTTATACGTTATACGTTAGACGTTATACGTTATACGTTATACGTTATACGTTATACGTTATACGTTATACGTTTTACGTAATACGTTATACGTTATACGTTATACGTTATACGTCATACGTTATTCGTTATACGTTATACGTTATACGTTATACGTTATACGTTATACGTTATACGTTATACGTTATACGTTATACGTTATTCGTTACACGTTATACGTTATACGTTATACGTTATACGTTATACGTTATACGTTTTACGTAATACGTTATACGTTATACGTTATACGTTATACGTCATACGTTATTCGTTATACGTTATACGTTATACGTTATACGTTATACGTTATACGTTACACGTTATACGTTATACGTTATCCTTTATACGTTATACTTTATACGTTATACGTTATACGTCATACGTTATACGTTATACGTTATACGTTATACGTTATACGTTATACGTTATACGTTATACGTTAGACGTTATACGTTATACGTTATACGTAATAAGTTATACGTTACATGCTATACGTTATACGTTATACGTTATACGTTGTACGTTATACGTTATACGTTATAAGTTATACGTTATACGTTATACGTCATACGTTATACGTCATACGTTATTCGTTATACGTTATACGTTGTACGTTATACGTTATACGTTATACGTTATACGTTATACTTTATACGTTATACGTTATACGAAATATGTAATACGTAATGCGTTTTACGATATTCGTTATAGGTTCTTCGTTACACGTTATACGTTATACGTTTTGCGTTATACGTTTTACGTTATTCGTGATACGTTATACGTTATACGTTATACGTTATACGTTATACGGTATACGTTATACGTTATACGCTATACGTTATACGCTATACGTTATATGTTATACGCTATACGTTATACGTAATATGCAATGCTTCATACGTTTTACGTTATTCGTTATACGTTTTTCGTTACAAGTTAAACGTTATACGTTATACGTTATAAGTTATATGTCATAAGTTATACGATACATGTTATACGTTATACGAAATATGTAATACGTAATACGTTTTACGATATTCGTTATACGTTCTTCGTTACACGTTATACGTTATACGTTATGCGTTATACGTATTACGTTATTCGTGATACGTTATACGTTATACGTTATACGTTATACGGCATACGTTATCCGTTATACGTTATACGTTATACGTTATACGTTATACGTTATACGTTATACGTTATACGTTATACGTTATACGTTATACGTTATACGTTATACGTTATACGATATACGTTATACGTTATACGTTATACGTTATACGTTATACGTTATACGTTATACGTTATACGTTATACGTTATACGTTATACGTTATACGTTATACGTTATACGTTATACGTTATACGTTATACGTAATACGTGATAAGTTATACGCTACACGTTATACGTTATTCTTTATACGTTATTCGTTATACGTTATACGTTATACGTCATACGTTATACGTTATACGTTATACGTTATACGTTATACGTTATACGTTATACGTTATACGTTATACGTTATACGTTATACGTTATACGTTAGACGTTATACGTTATACGTTATACGTTATACGTTATACGTTATACGTGATAAGTTATACGTTACATGCTATACGTTATACGTTATACGTTGTACGTTATACGTTATACGTTATACGTTATACGTTATACGTTATACGTTATACGTCATACGTTATACGTCATACGTTATTCGTTATACGTTATACGTTATACGTTATACGTTATACGTTATACGTTATTCTTTATACGTTATACGTTATACGTTATACGTTATACGTCATACGTCATACGTTATACGTTATACGTTATACGTTATACGTTATACGTTATACGTTATACGTTATACGTTATACGTTATACGTTATACGTTATACGTTGTACGTTATACGTTATACGTTATACGTTATACGTTATACGTCATACGTTATACGTCATACGTTATACGTTATACGTTATACGTTATACGTCATACGTTATACGTTATACGTTATACGTTATACGTTATACGTTATACGTTATACGTTATACGTTATACGTTATACGTTATACGTTAGACGTTATACGTTATACGTTATACGTTATACGTTATACGTTATACGTTATACGTTATACGTTATACGTTATACGTTATACGTTAGACGTTAGACGTTATACGTTATACGTTATTCGTGATACGTTATACGTTATACGTCATACGTTATACGTCATACGTTATTCGTTATACGTTATACGTTATACGTTATACGTTATACGTTATACGTTATACGTTATTCTTTATACGTTATACGTTATACGTTATACGTTATACGTTATACGTCATACGTTATACGTTATACGTTATACGTAATACGTTATACGTTATACGTTATACAATATACGTTATACGTTATACGTTATACGTTATACGTTATACGTTAGACGTTATACGTTATACGTCATACGTTATACGTTATACGTTATACGTTATACGTTATACGTTATACGTTATACGTTATACGTTATACGTTATACGTTATACGTTATACGTTATACGTTATACGTTATACGTGAAAAGTTATACGTTACATGCTATACGTTATACGTTATACGTTATACGTTATACGTTGTACGTTATACGTTATACGTTATAAGTTATACGTTATACGTTATACGTTATACGTCATACGTTATACGTCATACGTTATTCGTTATACGTTATGCGTTATACGTTATACGTTATACGTTATACGTTATTCTTTATACGTTATTCGTTATACGTTATACGTTATACGTCATACGTTGTACGTTATACGTTATACGTTATACGTTATACGTTATACGTTATACGTTATACGTTATACGTTATACTTTATACGTTATACGTTATACGTTAGACGTTATACGTTATACGTTATACGTTATACGTTATACGTTATACGTTATACGTTATACGTTATACGTTATACGTTATACGTTATACGTTATACGTTATACGTTATACGTTATACGTTATACGTTATACGTTATACGTTATACGTTATACGTTATACGTTATACGTAATACGTTATACGTTATACGTTATACGTTATACGTTATACGTTATACGTTATACGTTATACGTAATACGTTATTCTTTATACGTTATACGTTATACGTTATACGTTATACGACATACGTTATTCTTTATACGTTATACGTTATACGTTATACGTTATACGACATACGTTATACGTTATACGTTATACGTTATACGTTATAGGTTATACGTTATACGTCATAGATTATACGTTATACGTTATACGTTATACGTTATACGTTATACGTTATACGTTATACGTTATACGTGAAACGTTATACGTTATAAGTTATACGTTATACGTTATACGTTATACGTTATACGTTATACGTTATACGTTATACGTTACACGTTATACGTTATACGTTATACGTTATACGTTATACGTTATACGTTATACGTTATACGTTAGACGTTATACGTTATACGTTATTCTTTATACGTTATACGTTATACGTTATACGTTATACGTTATACGTTATACGTTATACGTTATACGTTATACGTTGTACGTTGTACGTAATAAGTTATACGTTACATGCTATACGTTATACGTTATACGTTATACGTTGTACGTTATACGTTATGCGTTATAAGTTATACGTTATACGTTATACGTTATACGTTATACGTTATACGTTGTACGTTATACGTTATACGTTATACGTTATACGTTATACGTTATACGTTATACGTTATACGTTATACGTTATACGTTATACGACATACGTTATTCTTTATACGTTATACGTTATACGTTATACGTTATACGACATACGTTATACGTTATACGTTATACGTTATACGTTATACGTTATAGGTTATACGTTATACGTCATAGATTATACGTTATACGTTATACGTTATACGTTATACGTTATACGTTATAGGTTATACGTTATACGTGAAACGTTATACGTTATAAGTTATACGTTATACGTTATACGTTATACGTTATACGTTATACGTTATACGTAATACGTTATACGTTATACGTTATACGTTATACGTTATACGTTATACGTTATACGTTATACGTTATACGTTAGACGTTATACGTTATACGTTATACGTTATACGTTAGACGTTATACGTTATACGTTATACGTTATACGTTATACGTTATACGTTATACGTTATACGTTATACGTTGTACGTTATACGTTATACGTTATACGTCATACGTTATATGTCATACGTTATTCGTTATACGTTATACGTTATACGTTATACGTTATACGTTATACGTTATACGTTATACGTTATTCTTTATACGTTATACTTTATACGTTATACGTTATACGTCATACGTTATACGTTATACGTTATACGTTATACGTTATACGTTATACGTTATACGTGAAACGTTATACGTTATACGTTATACGTTATACGTTATACGTTATACGTTATACGTTATACGTTATTCGTTACACGTTATACGTTATACGTTATTCGTTATACGTTATACGTTATACGTTGTACGTTATACGTTATACGTCATACGTTATACGTTATACGTTATACGTCATACGTTATACGTCATACGTTATTCGTTATACGTTATACGTTATACGTTATACGTTATACGTTATACGTTATACGTTATACGTTATACGTTATTCTTTATACGTTATACTTTATACGTTATACGTTATACGTCATACGTTATACGTTATACGTTATACGTTATACGTTATACGTTATACGTTATACGTTATACGTTATACGTTATTCGTTACACGTTATACGTTATACGTTATTCGTTATACGTTATACGTTATACGTTATACGTTATACGTTATACGTTATACGTAATACGTTACACGTTATACGTTATACGTTATACGTTATACGTTATACGTTATACGTTATACGTTAGACGTTATACGTTATACGTTATACGTTATACGTTATACGTTATACGTTATACGTTTTACGTAATACGTTATACGTTATACGTTATACGTTATACGTCATACGTTATTCGTTATACGTTATACGTTATACGTTATACGTTATACGTTATACGTAATACGTTATACGTTATACGTTATACGTTATTCTTTATACGTTATACTTTATACGTTATACGTTATACGTCATACGTTATACGTTATACGTTATACGTTATACGTTATGCGTTATACGTTATAGGTTATACGTTATACGTTATACGTTATACGTTATACGTTATATGTTATACGTTATACGTTATACGTTGTACGTTATACGTTATACGTTATACGTTATACGTTATACGTTATACGTTATACGTGAAACGTTATACGTTATACGTTATACGTTATACGTGAAACGTTATACGTTATACGTTATACGTTATACGTTATACGTTATACGTTATACGTTATATGTTATACGTTATACGTTATACGTTATACGTTGTACGTTATACGTTATACGTTATACGTTATACGTTATACGTTATACGTTATACGTTATACGTTATACGTTATACGTAATTCGTAATACGTTATACCTGATACGTTATACGTTCTACGTTATACGTTATACGTTATACGTTATACGTTATACGTTATACGTTATACGTTATACGTTATACGTTATACGTTATACGTAATACGTAATAAGTTATACGTTATACGTTATACGTTATTCTTTATACGTTATACGTTATACGTTATACGTTATACGTTATACGTTATACGTTATACGTTATACGTTATTCTTTATACGTTATACTTTATACGTTATACGTTATACGTCATACGTTATACGTTATACGTTATGCGTTATACGTTATAGGTTATACGTTATACGTTATACGTTATACGTTATACGTTATACGTGAAACGTTATACGTTATACGTTATACGTTATACGTGAAACGTTATACGTTATACGTTATACGTTATATGTTATTCGTTACACGTTATACGTTATACGTTATTCGTTATACGTTATACGTTATACGTTATACGTTATACGTTATACGTTATATGTTATACGTAATACGTTATACGTTATACGTTATACGTTATACGTTATACGTTATACGTTATACGTTATACGTGAAACGTTATACGTTATACGTTATACGTTATACGTGAAACGTTATACGTTATACGTTATACGGTATACGTGAAACGTTATACGTTATACGTTATACGTTATACGTTATACGTTATACGTTATACGTTATACGTGAAACGTTATACGTTATACGTTATACGTTATACGTGAAACGTTATACGTTATACGTTATACGGTATACGTGAAACGTTATACGTTATACGTTATACGTTATATGTTATTCGTTACACGTTATACGTTATATGTTATTCGTTATACGTTATACGTTATACGTTATACGTTATACGTTACACGTTATACGTTATACGTTATCCTTTATACGTTATACTTTATACGTTATACGTTATACGTCATACGTTATACGTTATACGTTATACGTTATACGTTATACGTTATACGTTATACGTTATACGTTAGACGTTATACGTTATACGTTATACGTAATAAGTTATACGTTACATGCTATACGTTATACGTTATACGTTATACGTTGTACGTTATACGTTATACGTTATAAGTTATACGTTATACGTTATACGTCATACGTTATACGTCATACGTTATTCGTTATACGTTATACGTTGTACGTTATACGTTATACGTTATACGTTATACGTTATACTTTATACGTTATACGTTATACGAAATATGTAATACGTAATGCGTTTTACGATATTCGTTATAGGTTCTTCGTTACACGTTATACGTTATACGTTTTGCGTTATACGTTTTACGTTATTCGTGATACGTTATACGTTATACGTTATACGTTATACGTTATACGGTATACGTTATACGTTATACGCTATACGTTATACGCTATACGTTATATGTTATACGCTATACGTTATACGTAATATGCAATGCTTCATACGTTTTACGTTATTCGTTATACGTTTTTCGTTACAAGTTAAACGTTATACGTTATACGTTATAAGTTATATGTCATAAGTTATACGATACATGTTATACGTTATACGAAATATGTAATACGTAATACGTTTTACGATATTCGTTATACGTTCTTCGTTACACGTTATACGTTATACGTTATGCGTTATACGTATTACGTTATTCGTGATACGTTATACGTTATACGTTATACGTTATACGTTATACGGCATACGTTATCCGTTATACGTTATACGTTATACGTTATACGTTATACGTTATACGTTATACGTTATACGTTATACGTTATACGTTATACGTTATACGTTATACGTTATACGATATACGTTATACGTTATACGTTATACGTTATACGTTATACGTTATACGTTATACGTTATACGTTATACGTTATACGTTATACGTTATACGTTATACGTTATACGTTATACGTTATACGTTATACGTAATACGTGATAAGTTATACGTTACACGTTATACGTTATTCTTTATACGTTATTCGTTATACGTTATACGTTATACGTCATACGTTATACGTTATACGTTATACGTTATACGTTATACGTTATACGTTATACGTTATACGTTATACGTTATACGTTATACGTTATACGTTAGACGTTATACGTTATACGTTATACGTTATACGTTATACGTTATACGTGATAAGTTATACGTTACATGCTATACGTTATACGTTATACGTTGTACGTTATACGTTATACGTTATACGTTATACGTTATACGTTATACGTTATACGTCATACGTTATACGTCATACGTTATTCGTTATACGTTATACGTTATACGTTATACGTTATACGTTATACGTTATTCTTTATACGTTATACGTTATACGTTATACGTTATACGTCATACGTCATACGTTATACGTTATACGTTATACGTTATACGTTATACGTTATACGTTATACGTTATACGTTATACGTTATACGTTATACGTTATACGTTGTACGTTATACGTTATACGTTATACGTTATACGTTATACGTCATACGTTATACGTCATACGTTATACGTTATACGTTATACGTTATACGTCATACGTTATACGTTATACGTTATACGTTATACGTTATACGTTATACGTTATACGTTATACGTTATACGTTATACGTTATACGTTAGACGTTATACGTTATACGTTATACGTTATACGTTATACGTTATACGTTATACGTTATACGTTATACGTTATACGTTATACGTTAGACGTTAGACGTTATACGTTATACGTTATTCGTGATACGTTATACGTTATACGTCATACGTTATACGTCATACGTTATTCGTTATACGTTATACGTTATACGTTATACGTTATACGTTATACGTTATACGTTATTCTTTATACGTTATACGTTATACGTTATACGTTATACGTTATACGTCATACGTTATACGTTATACGTTATACGTAATACGTTATACGTTATACGTTATACAATATACGTTATACGTTATACGTTATACGTTATACGTTATACGTTAGACGTTATACGTTATACGTCATACGTTATACGTTATACGTTATACGTTATACGTTATACGTTATACGTTATACGTTATACGTTATACGTTATACGTTATACGTTATACGTTATACGTGAAAAGTTATACGTTACATGCTATACGTTATACGTTATACGTTATACGTTATACGTTGTACGTTATACGTTATACGTTATAAGTTATACGTTATACGTTATACGTTATACGTCATACGTTATACGTCATACGTTATTCGTTATACGTTATGCGTTATACGTTATACGTTATACGTTATACGTTATTCTTTATACGTTATTCGTTATACGTTATACGTTATACGTCATACGTTGTACGTTATACGTTATACGTTATACGTTATACGTTATACGTTATACGTTATACGTTATACTTTATACGTTATACGTTATACGTTAGACGTTATACGTTATACGTTATACGTTATACGTTATACGTTATACGTTATACGTTATACGTTATACGTTATACGTTATACGTTATACGTTATACGTTATACGTTATACGTTATACGTTATACGTTATACGTTATACGTTATACGTTATACGTTATACGTTATACGTAATACGTTATACGTTATACGTTATACGTTATACGTTATACGTTATACGTTATACGTTATACGTAATACGTTATTCTTTATACGTTATACGTTATACGTTATACGTTATACGACATACGTTATTCTTTATACGTTATACGTTATACGTTATACGTTATACGACATACGTTATACGTTATACGTTATACGTTATACGTTATAGGTTATACGTTATACGTCATAGATTATACGTTATACGTTATACGTTATACGTTATACGTTATACGTTATACGTTATACGTTATACGTGAAACGTTATACGTTATAAGTTATACGTTATACGTTATACGTTATACGTTATACGTTATACGTTATACGTTATACGTTACACGTTATACGTTATACGTTATACGTTATACGTTATACGTTATACGTTATACGTTATACGTTATACGTTATACGTTGTACGTTGTACGTAATAAGTTATACGTTACATGCTATACGTTATACGTTATACGTTATACGTTGTACGTTATACGTTATGCGTTATAAGTTATACGTTATACGTTATACGTTATACGTTATACGTTATACGTTGTACGTTATACGTTATACGTTATACGTTATACGTTATACGTTATACGTTATACGTTATACGTTATACGTTATACGTTATACGACATACGTTATTCTTTATACGTTATACGTTATACGTTATACGTTATACGACATACGTTATACGTTATACGTTATACGTTATACGTTATACGTTATAGGTTATACGTTATACGTCATAGATTATACGTTATACGTTATACGTTATACGTTATACGTTATACGTTATAGGTTATACGTTATACGTGAAACGTTATACGTTATAAGTTATACGTTATACGTTATACGTTATACGTTATACGTTATACGTTATACGTAATACGTTATACGTTATACGTTATACGTTATACGTTATACGTTATACGTTATACGTTATACGTTATACGTTAGACGTTATACGTTATACGTTATACGTTATACGTTAGACGTTATACGTTATACGTTATACGTTATACGTTATACGTTATACGTTATACGTTATACGTTATACGTTGTACGTTATACGTTATACGTTATACGTCATACGTTATATGTCATACGTTATTCGTTATACGTTATACGTTATACGTTATACGTTATACGTTATACGTTATACGTTATACGTTATTCTTTATACGTTATACTTTATACGTTATACGTTATACGTCATACGTTATACGTTATACGTTATACGTTATACGTTATACGTTATACGTTATACGTGAAACGTTATACGTTATACGTTATACGTTATACGTTATACGTTATACGTTATACGTTATACGTTATTCGTTACACGTTATACGTTATACGTTATTCGTTATACGTTATACGTTATACGTTGTACGTTATACGTTATACGTCATACGTTATACGTTATACGTTATACGTCATACGTTATACGTCATACGTTATTCGTTATACGTTATACGTTATACGTTATACGTTATACGTTATACGTTATACGTTATACGTTATACGTTATTCTTTATACGTTATACTTTATACGTTATACGTTATACGTCATACGTTATACGTTATACGTTATACGTTATACGTTATACGTTATACGTTATACGTTATACGTTATACGTTATTCGTTACACGTTATACGTTATACGTTATTCGTTATACGTTATACGTTATACGTTATACGTTATACGTTATACGTTATACGTAATACGTTACACGTTATACGTTATACGTTATACGTTATACGTTATACGTTATACGTTATACGTTAGACGTTATACGTTATACGTTATACGTTATACGTTATACGTTATACGTTATACGTTTTACGTAATACGTTATACGTTATACGTTATACGTTATACGTCATACGTTATTCGTTATACGTTATACGTTATACGTTATACGTTATACGTTATACGTAATACGTTATACGTTATACGTTATACGTTATTCTTTATACGTTATACTTTATACGTTATACGTTATACGTCATACGTTATACGTTATACGTTATACGTTATACGTTATGCGTTATACGTTATAGGTTATACGTTATACGTTATACGTTATACGTTATACGTTATATGTTATACGTTATACGTTATACGTTGTACGTTATACGTTATACGTTATACGTTATACGTTATACGTTATACGTTATACGTGAAACGTTATACGTTATACGTTATACGTTATACGTGAAACGTTATACGTTATACGTTATACGTTATACGTTATACGTTATACGTTATACGTTATATGTTATACGTTATACGTTATACGTTATACGTTGTACGTTATACGTTATACGTTATACGTTATACGTTATACGTTATACGTTATACGTTATACGTTATACGTTATACGTAATTCGTAATACGTTATACCTGATACGTTATACGTTCTACGTTATACGTTATACGTTATACGTTATACGTTATACGTTATACGTTATACGTTATACGTTATACGTTATACGTTATACGTAATACGTAATAAGTTATACGTTATACGTTATACGTTATTCTTTATACGTTATACGTTATACGTTATACGTTATACGTTATACGTTATACGTTATACGTTATACGTTATTCTTTATACGTTATACTTTATACGTTATACGTTATACGTCATACGTTATACGTTATACGTTATGCGTTATACGTTATAGGTTATACGTTATACGTTATACGTTATACGTTATACGTTATACGTGAAACGTTATACGTTATACGTTATACGTTATACGTGAAACGTTATACGTTATACGTTATACGTTATATGTTATTCGTTACACGTTATACGTTATACGTTATTCGTTATACGTTATACGTTATACGTTATACGTTATACGTTATACGTTATATGTTATACGTAATACGTTATACGTTATACGTTATACGTTATACGTTATACGTTATACGTTATACGTTATACGTGAAACGTTATACGTTATACGTTATACGTTATACGTGAAACGTTATACGTTATACGTTATACGGTATACGTGAAACGTTATACGTTATACGTTATACGTTATACGTTATACGTTATACGTTATACGTTATACGTGAAACGTTATACGTTATACGTTATACGTTATACGTGAAACGTTATACGTTATACGTTATACGGTATACGTGAAACGTTATACGTTATACGTTATACGTTATATGTTATTCGTTACACGTTATACGTTATATGTTATTCGTTATACGTTATACGTTATACGTTATACGTTATACGTTATACGTTATACGTTATACGTAATACGTTATACGTTATACGTTATACGTTATACGTTATACGTTATACGTTATACGTTATACGTTATACGTTAGACGTTATACGTTATACGTTATACGTTATACGTTAGACGTTATACGTTATACGTTATACGTTATACGTTATACGTTATACGTTATACGTTATACGTTATACGTTATACGTTATACGTTATACGTTATACGTTAGACGTTATACGTTATACGTTATACGTAATAAGTTATACGTTACATGCTATACGTTATACGTTATACGTTATACGTTGTACGTTATACGTTATACGTTATAAGTTATACGTTATACGTTATACGTCATACGTTATACGTCATACGTTATTCGTTATACGTTATACGTTGTACGTTATACGTTATACGTTATACGTTATACGTTATACTTTATACGTTATACGTTATACGAAATATGTAATACGTAATGCGTTTTACGATATTCGTTATACGTTCTTCGTTACACGTTATACGTTATACGTTTTGCGTTATACGTTTTACGTTATTCGTGATACGTTATACGTTATACGTTATACGTTATACGTTATACGGTATACGTTATACGTTATACGCTATACGTTATACGCTATACGTTATATGTTATACGCTATACGTTATACGTAATATGCAATGCTTCATACGTTTTACGTTATTCGTTATACGTTTTTCGTTACAAGTTAAACGTTATACGTTATACGTTATAAGTTATATGTCATAAGTTATACGATACATGTTATACGTTATACGAAATATGTAATACGTAATACGTTTTACGATATTCGTTATACGTTCTTCGTTACACGTTATACGTTATACGTTATGCGTTATACGTATTACGTTATTCGTGATACGTTATACGTTATACGTTATACGTTATATGTTATACGTTAGACGTTATACGTTATACGTTATACGTTATACGTTATACGTTATACGTGATAAGTTATACGTTACATGCTATACGTTATACGTTATACGTTGTACGTTATACGTTATACGTTATACGTTATACGTTATACGTTATACGTTATACGTCATACGTTATACGTCATACGTTATTCGTTATACGTTATACGTTATACGTTATACGTTATACGTTATACGTTATTCTTTATACGTTATACGTTATACGTTATACGTTATACGTCATACGTCATACGTTATACGTTATACGTTATACGTTATACGTTATACGTTATACGTTATACGTTATACGTTATACGTTATACGTTATACGTTGTACGTTATACGTTATACGTTATACGTTATACGTTATACGTCATACGTTATACGTCATACGTTATACGTTATACGTTATACGTTATACGTCATACGTTATACGTTATACGTTATACGTTATACGTTATACGTTATACGTTATACGTTATACGTTATACGTTATACGTTATACGTTAGACGTTATACGTTATACGTTATACGTTATACGTTATACGTTATACGTTATACGTTATACGTTATACGTTATACGTTATACGTTATACGTTATACGTTATACGTTAGACGTTAGACGTTATACGTTATACGTTATTCGTGATACGTTATACGTTATACGTCATACGTTATACGTCATACGTTATTCGTTATACGTTATACGTTATACGTTATACGTTATACGTTATACGTTATTCTTTATACGTTATACGTTATACGTTATACGTTATACGTTATACGTCATACGTTATACGTTATACGTTATACGTAATACGTTATACGTTATACGTTATACAATATACGTTATACGTTATACGTTATACGTTATACGTTATACGTTAGACGTTATACGTTATACGTCATACGTTATACGTTATACGTTATACGTTATACGTTATACGTTATACGTTATACGTTATACGTTATACGTTATACGTTATACGTTATACGTTATACGTGAAAAGTTATACGTTACATGCTATACGTTATACGTTATACGTTATACGTTATACGTTGTACGTTATACGTTATACGTTATAAGTTATACGTTATACGTTATACGTTATACGTCATACGTTATACGTCATACGTTATTCGTTATACGTTATGCGTTATACGTTATACGTTATACGTTATACGTTATTCTTTATACGTTATTCGTTATACGTTATACGTTATACGTCATACGTTGTACGTTATACGTTATACGTTATACGTTATACGTTATACGTTATACGTTATACGTTATACTTTATACGTTATACGTTATACGTTAGACGTTATACGTTATACGTTATACGTTATACGTTATACGTTATACGTTATACGTTATACGTTATACGTTATACGTTATACGTTATACGTTATACGTTATACGTTATACGTTATACGTTATACGTTATACGTTATACGTTATACGTTATACGTTATACGTTATACGTAATACGTTATACGTTATACGTTATACGTTATACGTTATACGTTATACGTTATACGTTATATGTAATACGTTATTCTTTATACGTTATACGTTATACGTTATACGTTATACGACATACGTTATTCTTTATACGTTATACGTTATACGTTATACGTTATACGACATACGTTATACGTTATACGTTATACGTTATACGTTATAGGTTATACGTTATACGTCATAGATTATACGTTATACGTTATACGTTATACGTTATACGTTATACGTTATACGTTATACGTTATACGTGAAACGTTATACGTTATAAGTTATACGTTATACGTTATACGTTATACGTTATACGTTATACGTTATACGTTATACGTTACACGTTATACGTTATACGTTATACGTTATACGTTATACGTTATACGTTATACGTTATACGTTAGACGTTATACGTTATACGTTATTCTTTATACGTTATACGTTATACGTTATACGTTATACGTTATACGTTATACGTTATACGTTATACGTTATACGTTGTACGTTGTACGTAATAAGTTATACGTTACATGCTATACGTTATACGTTATACGTTATACGTTGTACGTTATACGTTATGCGTTATAAGTTATACGTTATACGTTATACGTTATACGTTATACGTTATACGTTATACGTTGTACGTTATACGTTATACGTTATACGTTATACGTTATACGTTATACGTTATACGTTATACGTTATACGTTGTACGTTATACGTTATACGTTATTCGTGATACGTTATACGTTATACGTCATACGTTATACGTCATACGTTATTCGTTATACGTTGTACGTTATACGTTATACGTTATACGTTATACGTTATACGTTATACGTTATACGTTATACGTTATACGTTATACGTTATACGTTATACGTTATACGTTAGACGTTATACGTTATACGTTATACGTTATACCTTATAAGTTATACGTTATACCTTATAAGTTATACGTCATAAGTTATACGATACACGTTATACGTTATTCGAAATATGTAATACGTAATACGTTTTACGATATTCGTTATACGTTCTTCGTTACACGTTATACGTTATACGTTATGCGTTATACGTTTTACGTTATTCGTGATACGTTATACGTTATACGTTATACGTTATACGGTATACGTTATACGTTATACGTTATACGTTATACGTTATACGTTATACGTTATACGTTATACGTTATACGTTATACGTTATATGCTATACGTTATACGTTATACGTTATACGTTGTACGTTATACGTTATACGTTATACGTTGTACGTTATACGTTATACGTTATACGTCATACGTTTTACGTCATACGTTATTCGTTATACGTTATACGTTATACGTTATACGTTATACGTTATACGTTATACGTTATTCTTTATACGTTATACGTTATACGTTATACGTTATACGTCATACGTTATACGTAATACGTGATAAGTTATACGTTATACGTTATACGTAATTCTTTATACGTTATACGTTATACGTTATACGTTATACGTCATACGTTATACGTTATACGTTATACGTTATACGTTATACGTCATACGTTATACGTAATACGTTATACGTTATACGTTATACGATATACGTTATACATTATACGTTATGCGTTATTCGTTATACGTTTTACGTTATACGTTACAGGTAATTCGTAATACGTTATACCTGATAGGTTATACGTTCTACGTTATACGTTATACGTTATACGTTATACGTTATACGTTATACGTTATACGTTATACGTTATACGTTATACGTTATACGTTATATGTTATACGTTATACGTTATACGTTATACGTTACATGCTATACGTTATACGATATACGTTATACGTTATACGTTATACGTTATACGTTATACGTTGTACGTTATACGTTATACGTTATACGTTATACGTTATACGTTATACGTTATACGTTATACGTTATACGTTTTACGTTATACGTTATACGTCATACGTTATACGTTATACGTTATACGTTATACGTTATACGTTATACGTTATTCGTTACACGTTATACGTTATACGTTATTCGTTATACGTTGTACGTTATACGTTATACGTTATTCGTGATACGTTATACGTTATACGTCATACGTTATACGTCATACGTTATTCGTTATACGTTATACGTTATACGTTATACGTTATACGTTATACGTTATACGTTATACGTTATACGTTATACGTTATACGTTATACGTTATACGTTAGACGTTATACGTTATACGTTATACGTTATACCTTATAAGTTATACGTTATACCTTATAAGTTATACGTCATAAGTTATACGATACACGTTATACGTTATTCGAAATATGTAATACGTAATACGTTTTACGATATTCGTTATACGTTCTTCGTTACACGTTATACGTTATACGTTATGCGTTATACGTTTTACGTTATTCGTGATACGTTATACGTTATACGTTATACGTTATACGGTATACGTTATACGTTATACGTTATGCGTTATACGTTATACGTTATACGTTATACGTTATACGTTATACGTTATACGTTATATGCTATACGTTATACGTTATACGTTATACGTTGTACGTTATACGTTATACGTTATACGTTGTACGTTATACGTTATACGTTATACGTCATACGTTTTACGTCATACGTTATTCGTTATACGTTATACGTTATACGTTATACGTTATACGTTATACGTTATACGTTATTCTTTATACGTTATACGTTATACGTTATACGTTATACGTCATACGTTATACGTAATACGTGATAAGTTATACGTTATACGTTATACGTTATTCTTTATACGTTATACGTTATACGTTATACGTTATACGTCATACGTTATACGTTATACGTTATACGTTATACGTTATACGTCATACGTTATACGTAATACGTTATACGTTATACGTTATACGTTATACGATATACGTTATACATTATACGTTATGCGTTATTCGTTATACGTTTTACGTTATACGTTACACGTAATTCGTAATACGTTATACCTGATAGGTTATACGTTCTACGTTATACGTTATACGTTATACGTTATACGTTATACGTTATACGTTATATGTTATACGTTATACGTTATACGTTATACGTTACATGCTATACGTTATACGTTATACGTTATACGTTATACGTTATACGTTATACGTTATACGTTGTACGTTATACGTTATACGTTATACGTTATACGTTATACGTTATACGTTATACGTTATACGTTATACGTTATACGTTATACGTTATACGTCATACGTTATACGTTATACGTTATACGTTATACGTTATACGTTATACGTTATTCGTTACACGTTATACGTTATACGTTATTCGTTATACGTTATACGTTATACGTTATACGTTATACGTTATACGTTATACGTAATACGTTATACGTTATACGTTATACGTTATACGTTATACGTTATACGTTATACGTTATACGTTATACGTTATACGTTATACGTAATACGTGATAAGTTATACGTTATACGTTATACGTTATTCTTTATACGTTATACGTTATACGTTATACGTTATACGTCATACGTTATACGTAATACGTGATAAGTTATACGTTATACGTTATACGTTATTCTTTATACGTTATACGTTATACGTTATACGTTATACGTCATACGTTATACGTTATACGTTATACGTTATACGTTATACGTCATACGTTATACGTAATACGTTATACGTTATACGTTATACGTTATACGATATACGTTATACATTATACGTTATGCGTTATTCGTTATACGTTTTACGTTATACGTTACACGTAATTCGTAATACGTTATACCTGATAGGTTATACGTTCTACGTTATACGTTATACGTTATACGTTATACGTTATACGTTATACGTTATATGTTATACGTTATACGTTATACGTTATACGTTACATGCTATACGTTATACGTTATACGTTATACGTTATACGTTATACGTTATACGTTATACGTTGTACGTTATACGTTATACGTTATACGTTATACGTTATACGTTATACGTTATACGTTATACGTTATACGTTATACGTTATACGTTATACGTCATACGTTATACGTTATACGTTATACGTTATACGTTATACGTTATACGTTATTCGTTACACGTTATACGTTATACGTTATTCGTTATACGTTATACGTTATACGTTATTCGTTATACGTTATACGTTATACGTAATACGTTATACGTTATACGTTATACGTTATACGTTATACGTTATACGTTATACGTTATACGTTATACGTTATACGTTATACGTAATACGTGATAAGTTATACGTTATACGTTATACGTTATTCTTTATACGTTATACGTTATACGTTATACGTTATACGTCATACGTTATACGTTATACGTTATACGTTATACGTTATACGTTATACGTTATACGTTATACGTTATACGTTATACGTTATACGTTGTACGTTAGACGTTATACGTTATACGTTATACGTTATACGTTATACGTTATACGTGATAAGTTATACGTTACATGCTATACGTTATACGTTATACGTTGTACGTTATACGTTATACGTTATACGTTATACGTTATACGTTATACGTTATACGTTATACGTTATACGTTATACGTTATACGTTATACGTTATACGTTATACGTTATACGTTGTACGTTATACGTTATACGTCATACGTTATTCGTTATACGTTATACGTTGTACGTTATACGTTATACGTTATACGTTATACGTTATACTTTATACGTTATACGTTATACGAAATATGTAATACGTAATGCGTTTTACGATATTCGTTATACGTTCTTCGTTACACGTTATACGTTATACGTTTTGCGTTATACGTTTTATGTTATTCGTGATACGTTATACGTTATACGTTATACGTTATACGTTATACGGTATACGTTATACGTTATACGTTATACGTTATACGCTATACGTTATATGTTATACGCTATACGTTATACGTAATATGCAATGCTTCATACGTTTTACGTTATTCGTTATACGTTTTTCGTTACAAGTTAAACGTTATACGTTATACGTTATAAGTTATATGTCATAAGTTATACGATACATGTTATACGTTATACGAAATATGTAATACGTAATACGTTTTACGATATTCGTTATACGTTCTTCGTTACACGTTATACGTTATACGTTATGCGTTATACGTATTACGTTATTCGTGATACGTTATACGTTATACGTTATCCGTTATACGGCATACGTTATACGTTATACGTTATACGTTATACGTTATACGTTATACGTTATACGTTATACGTTATGCGTTATACGTTATACGTTATACGTTATACGTTATACGTTATACGTTATACGTTATACGTTATACGTTATACGTTATACGTTATACGATATACGTTATACGTTATACGTTATACGTTATACGTTATACGTTATACGTTATACGTTATACGTTATACGTTATACGTTATACGTTATACGTTATACGTTATACGTTATACGTAATACGTGATAAGTTATACGTTATACGTTATACGTTATTCTTTATACGTTATACGTTATACGTTATACGTTATAGGTCATACGTTATACGTTATACGTTATACGTTATACGTTATACGTTATACGTTATACGTTATACGTTATACGTTATACGTTATACGTTAGACGTTATACGTTATACGTTATACGTTATACGTTATACGTTATACGTGATAAGTTATACGTTACATGCTATACGTTATACGTTATACGTTGTACGTTATACGTTATACGTTATACGTTATACGTTATACGTTATACGTCATACGTTATACGTCATACGTTATTCGTTATACGTTATACGTTATACGTTATACGTTATACGTTATACGTTATTCTTTATACGTTATACGTTATACGTTATACGTTATACGTCATACGTCATACGTTATACGTTATACGTTATACGTTATACGTTATACGTTATACGTGAAACGTTATACGTTATACGTTGTACGTTATACGTTATACGTTATACGTTATACTTTATACGTTATACGTTATACGTTATACGTTATACGTTATACGTTATACGTTATACGTTATACGTTATACGTTATACGTTATACGTTATACGTTATACGTTATACGTTATACGTTATACGTTATACGGTATACGTTATACGTTATACGTTATACGTTATACGCTATACGTTATATGTTATACGCTATACGTTATACGTAATATGTAATGCTTCATACGTTTTACGTTATTCGTTATACGTTTTTCGTTACAAGTTATACGTTATACGTAATACGTTATAAGTTATATGTCATAAGTTATACGATACATGTTATACGTTATACGAAATATGTAATACGTAATACGTTTTACGATATTCGTTATACGTTCTTCGTTACACGTTATACGTTATACGTTATGCGTTATACGTACTACGTTATTCGTGATACGTTATACGTTATACGTTATACGTTATACGGCATACGTTATACGTTATACGTTATACGTTATACGTTATACGTTATACGTTATACGTTATACGTTATACGTTATACGTTATACGTTATACGTTATACGTTATACGTTATACGTTATACGTTATACGTTATACGTTATACGTTATACGTTATACGTTATACGTTATACGTTATACGTTATACGTTATACGTTATACGTCATACGTTATACGTCATACGTTATACGTCATACGTTATACGTTATACGTTATACGTTATGAGTTATACGTTATACGTTATACGTTATACGTTAGACGTTATACGTTATACGTTATACGTTATACGTTATACGTTATACGTTATACGTTATACGTTATACGTTATACGTTATACGTTATACGTTATACGTTATACGTTATACGTTATACGTTATACGTTATACGTTATACGTTATACGTTCTACGTTATACGTTATACGTTATACGTTATACGTTATACGTTATACGTGATAAGTTATACGTTACATGCTAAACGTTATACGTTATACGTTATACGTTTTACGTTATACGTTATACGTTATTCGTGATACGTTATACGTTATACGTCATACGTTATACGTCATACGTTATTCGTTATACGTTATACGTTATACGTTATACGTTATACGTTATACGTTATACGTTATACGTTATACGTTATACGTTATACGTTATACGTTGTACGTTATACGTTATACGTTATACGTTATACGTTATACGTTATACGTTATACGTTATACGTTATACGTTATACGTTATACGTTATTCGTGATACGTTATACGTTATACGTCATACGTTATACGTCATACGTTATTCGTTATACGTTATACGTTATACGTTATACGTTATACGTTATACGTTATTCTTTATACGTTATACGTTATACGTTATACGTTATACGTTGTACGTTATACGTTATACGTTATACGTTATACGTTATACGTTATACGTTATACGTGATAAGTTATACGTTACATGCTAAACGTTATACGTTATACGTTATACGTTTTACGTTATACGTTATACGTTATTCGTGATACGTTATACGTTATACGTCATACGTTATACGTCATACGTTATTCGTTATACGTTATACGTTATACGTTATACGTTATACGTTATACGTTATTCTTTATACGTTATACGTTATACGTTATACGTTATACGTTATACGTTATACGTTATACGTTGTACGTTATACGTTATACGTTATACGTTATACGTTATACGTTATACGTTATACGTTATACGTTATACGTTATAAGTTATACGTTATACGTTATACGTTATACGTTATACGTCATACGTTATACGTTATACGTTATACGTTATACGTTATACGTTATACGTCATAGGTTATACGTTATACGTTATACCTTATACGTTATACGTTATACGTTATACGTCATACGTTATACGTTATACGTTATACGTTATACGTTATACGTTATACGTTATACGTTACATGCTATACGTTATACGTTATATGTTATACGTTATACGTTATACGTTATACGTTATACGTTACATGCTATACGTTATACGTTATACGTTATACGTTATACGTTTCACGTTATACGTTATACGTTATACGTTATACGTTATACGTTATACGTTATACGTTATACGTCGTACGTTATACGCCATACGTTATACGTTATACGTTATACGTTATACGGTATACGTTATACGTTATACGTTATACGTTATGCGTTATTCGTTATACATTTTACGTTATACGTTACACGTAATTCGTAATACGTTATACCTGATACGTTATACGTTCTACGTTATACGTTATACGTTATACGTTATACGTTATACGTTATACGTTATACGTTATACGTTATACGTTATATGTTATACGTTATACGTTATACGTTATACGTTACATGCTGTACGTTATACGTTATACGTTATACGTTACACGTTATACGTTATACGTTATACGTTATACGTTATACGTTATACGTTATACGTTATACGTCATAGGTTATACGTTATACGTTATACGTTATGCGTTATACGTTATACGTTATACGTTATACGTTATACGTTATACGTTATACGTTGTACGATATACGTTATACGTTATACGTTATACGTTATACGTTATACGTAATACGTTATACCTGATACGTTATACGTTCTACGTTATACGTTATACGTTATACGTTATACGTTATACGTTATACGTTATACGTGATAAGTTATACGTTGTACGTTATACGTTATACGTTATACGTTATACGTTATACGTTATACGTCATACGTTATACGTCATACGTTATTCGTTATACGTTATACGTTATACGTTATACGTTATACGTTATACGTTATACGTTATTCTTTATACGTTATACGTTATACGTTATACGTTATACGTCATACGTCATACGTTATACGTTATACGATATACGTTATACGTTATACGTTATACGTGAAATGTTATACGTTATACGTTATACGTTATTCGTTCTACGTTATACGTTATACGTTATACGTTATACGTTATACGTTATACGTTATACGTTATACGTTATACGTTATACGTTATACGTTATACGTTATACGTTATGCGTTATACGTTATTCGTTATATGTTATACGTTATACGTGAAAAGTTATACGTTACATGCTATACGTTATACGTTATACGTTATACGTTGTACGTTATACGTTATACGTTATTCGTGATACGTTATACGTTATACGTCATACGTTATACGTCATACGTTATTCGTTATACGTTATACGTTATACGTTATACGTTATACGTTATACGTTATTCTTTATACGTTATACGTTATACGTTATACGTTATACGTTATACGTTATACGTTATACGTTGTACGTTATACGTTATACGTTATACGTTATACGTTATACGTTATACGTTATACGTTATACGTTATACGTTATACGTTATACGTTATACGTCATACGTTATACGTCATACGTTATTCGTTATACGTTATACGTTATACGTTATACGTTATACGTTATACGTTATTCTTTATACGTTATACGTTATACGTTATACGTTATACGTTATACGTTATACGTTATACGTTATACGTTATTCTTTATACGTTATACGTTATACGTTATACGTTATACGTTATACGTTATACGTTATACGTTATACGTTATACGTTATTCTTTATACGTTATACGTTATACGTTATACGTTATACGTTATACGTTATACGTTATACGTTATACGTTATACGTTATACGTTATACGTTATACGTGATAAGTTATACGTTACATGCTAAACGTTATACGTTATACGTTATACGTTTTACGTTATACGTTATACGTTATTCGTGATACGTTATACGTTATACGTCATACGTTATACGTCATACGTTATTCGTTATACGTTATACGTTATACGTTATACCTTATACGTTATACGTTATTCTTTATACGTTATACGTTATACGTTATACGTTATACGTTATACGTTATACGTTATACGTTGTACGTTATACGTTATACGTTATACGTTATACGTTATACGTTATACGTTATACGTTATACGTTATACGTTATACGTTATACGTTATACGTTATACGTTATACGTTATACGTCATACGTTATACGTTATACGTTATACGTTATACGTTATACGTTATACGTCATAGGTTATACGTTATACGTTATACGTTATACGTTATACGTTATACGTTATACGTCATACGTTATACGTTATACGTTATACGTTATACGTTATACGTTATACGTTATACGTTACATGCTATACGTTATACGTTATATGTTATACGTTATACGTTATACGTTATACGTTATACGTTACATGCTATACGTTATACGTTATACGTTATACGTTATACGTTTCACGTTATACGTTATACGTTATACGTTATACGTTATACGTTATACGTTATACGTTATACGTTATACGTCGTACGTTATACGCCATACGTTATACGTTATACGTTATACGTTATACGGTATACGTTATACGTTATACGTTATTCTTTATACGTTATACGTTATACGTTATACGTTATACGTCATACGTCATACGTTATACGTTATACGATATACGTTATACGTTATACGTTATACGTGAAATGTTATACGTTATACGTTATACGTTATTCGTTCTACGTTATACGTTATACGTTATACGTTATACGTTATACGTTATACGTTATACGTTATACGTTATACGTTATACGTTATACGTTATACGTTATACGTTATACGTTATACGTTATGCGTTATACGTTATTCGTTATATGTTATACGTTATACGTGAAAAGTTATACGTTACATGCTATACGTTATACGTTATACGTTATACGTTGTACGTTATACGTTATACGTTATACGTCATACGTTATACGTCATACGTTATTCGTTATACGTTATACGTTATACGTTATACGTTATACGTTATACGTTATACGTTATACGTTATTCTTTATACGTTATACTTTATACGTTATACGTTATACGTCATACGTTATACGTTATACGTTATACGTTATACGTTATACGTTATACGTTATACGTGAAACGTTATACGTTATAAGTTATACGTTATACGTTATACGTTATACGTTATACGTTATACGTTATTCGTTACACGTTATACGTTATACGTTATTCGTTATACGTTATACGTTATACGTTGTACGTTATACGTTATACGTCATACGTTATACGTTATACGTTATACGTCATACGTTATACGTCATACGTTATTCGTTATACGTTATACGTTATACGTTATACGTTATACGTTATACGTTATACGTTATACGTTATACGTTATACGTTATTCTTTATACGTTATACTTTATACGTTATACGTTATACGTCATACGTTATACGTTATACGTTATACGTTATACGTTATACGTTATACGTTATACGTGAAACGTTATACGTTATACGTTATACGTTATACGTTATACGTTATACGTTATACGTTATACGTTATTCGTTACACGTTATACGTTATACGTTATTCGTTATAGGTTATACGTTATACGTTATACGTTATACGTTATACGTTATACGTAATACGTTACACGTTATACGTTATACGTTATACGTTATACGTTATACGTTATACGTTATACGTTAGACGTTATACGTTATACGTTATACGTTATACGTTATACGTTATACGTTATACGTTTTACGTAATACGTTATACGTTATACGTTATACGTTATACGTCATACGTTATTCGTTATACGTTATACGTTATACGTTATACGTTATACGTTATACGTTATACGTTATACGTTATACGTTATTCTTTATACGTTATACTTTATACGTTATACGTTATACGTCATACGTTATACGTTATACGTTATACGTTATACGTTATGCGTTATACGTTATAGGTTATACGTTATACGTTATACGTTATACGTTATACGTTATACGTTATACGTTATACGTTATACGTTGTACGTTATACGTTATACGTTATACGTTATACGTTATACGTTATACGTTATACGTGAAACGTTATACGTCATACGTTATACGTTATACGTTATGCGTTATACGTTATAGGTTATACGTTATACGTTATACCTGATACGTTATACGTTCTACGTTATACGTTATACGTTATACGTTATACGTTATACGTTATACGTTATACGTGATAAGTTATACGTTGTACGTTATACGTTATACGTTATACGTTATACGTTATACGTTATACGTCATACGTTATACGTCATACGTTATTCGTTATACGTTATACGTTATACGTTATACGTTATACGTTATACGTTATTCTTTATACGTTATACGTTATACGTTATACGTTATACGTCATACGTCATACGTTATACGTTATACGATATACGTTATACGTTATACGTTATACGTGAAATGTTATACGTTATACGTTATACGTTATTCGTTCTACGTTATACGTTATACGTTATACGGTATACGTTATACGTTATACGTTATACGTTATACGTTATACGTTATACGTTATACGTTATACGTTATACGTTATGCGTTATACGTTATTCGTTATATGTTATACGTTATACGTGAAAAGTTATACGTTACATGCTATACGTTATACGTTATACGTTATACGTTGTACGTTATACGTTATACGTTATTCGTGATACGTTATACGTTATACGTCATACGTTATACGTCATACGTTATTCGTTATACGTTATACGTTATACGTTATACGTTATACGTTATACGTTATTCTTTATACGTTATACGTTATACGTTATACGTTATACGTTATACGTTATACGTTATACGTTGTACGTTATACGTTATACGTTATACGTTATACGTTATACGTTATACGTTATACGTTATACGTTATACGTTATACGTTATACGTTATACGTCATACGTTATACGTCATACGTTATTCGTTATACGTTATACGTTATACGTTATACGTTATACGTTATACGTTATTCTTTATACGTTATACGTTATACGTTATACGTTATACGTTATACGTTATACGTTATACGTTATACGTTATTCTTTATACGTTATACGTTATACGTTATACGTTATACGTTATACGTTATACGTTATACGTTATACGTTATACGTTATTCTTTATACGTTATACGTTATACGTTATACGTTATACGTTATACGTTATACGTTATACGTTATACGTTATACGTTATACGTTATACGTTATACGTGATAAGTTATACGTTACATGCTAAACGTTATACGTTATACGTTATACGTTTTACGTTATACGTTATACGTTATTCGTGATACGTTATACGTTATACGTCATACGTTATACGTCATACGTTATTCGTTATACGTTATACGTTATACGTTATACCTTATACGTTATACGTTATTCTTTATACGTTATACGTTATACGTTATACGTTATACGTTATACGTTATACGTTATACGTTGTACGTTATACGTTATACGTTATACGTTATACGTTATACGTTATACGTTATACGTTATACGTTATACGTTATACGTTATACGTTATACGTTATACGTTATACGTTATACGTCATACGTTATACGTTATACGTTATACGTTATACGTTATACGTTATACGTCATAGGTTATACGTTATACGTTATACGTTATACGTTATACGTTATACGTTATACGTCATACGTTATACGTTATACGTTATACGTTATACGTTATACGTTATACGTTATACGTTACATGCTATACGTTATACGTTATATGTTATACGTTATACGTTATACGTTATACGTTATACGTTACATGCTATACGTTATACGTTATACGTTATACGTTATACGTTTCACGTTATACGTTATACGTTATACGTTATACGTTATACGTTATACGTTATACGTTATACGTTATACGTCGTACGTTATACGCCATACGTTATACGTTATACGTTATACGTTATACGGTATACGTTATACGTTATACGTTATTCTTTATACGTTATACGTTATACGTTATACGTTATACGTCATACGTCATACGTTATACGTTATACGATATACGTTATACGTTATACGTTATACGTGAAATGTTATACGTTATACGTTATACGTTATTCGTTCTACGTTATACGTTATACGTTATACGTTATACGTTATACGTTATACGTTATACGTTATACGTTATACGTTATACGTTATACGTTATACGTTATACGTTATACGTTATGCGTTATACGTTATTCGTTATATGTTATACGTTATACGTGAAAAGTTATACGTTACATGCTATACGTTATACGTTATACGTTATACGTTGTACGTTATACGTTATACGTTATACGTCATACGTTATACGTCATACGTTATTCGTTATACGTTATACGTTATACGTTATACGTTATACGTTATACGTTATACGTTATACGTTATTCTTTATACGTTATACTTTATACGTTATACGTTATACGTCATACGTTATACGTTATACGTTATACGTTATACGTTATACGTTATACGTTATACGTGAAACGTTATACGTTATAAGTTATACGTTATACGTTATACGTTATACGTTATACGTTATACGTTATTCGTTACACGTTATACGTTATACGTTATTCGTTATACGTTATACGTTATACGTTGTACGTTATACGTTATACGTCATACGTTATACGTTATACGTTATACGTCATACGTTATACGTCATACGTTATTCGTTATACGTTATACGTTATACGTTATACGTTATACGTTATACGTTATACGTTATACGTTATACGTTATACGTTATTCTTTATACGTTATACTTTATACGTTATACGTTATACGTCATACGTTATACGTTATACGTTATACGTTATACGTTATACGTTATACGTTATACGTGAAACGTTATACGTTATACGTTATACGTTATACGTTATACGTTATACGTTATACGTTATACGTTATTCGTTACACGTTATACGTTATACGTTATTCGTTATAGGTTATACGTTATACGTTATACGTTATACGTTATACGTTATACGTAATACGTTACACGTTATACGTTATACGTTATACGTTATACGTTATACGTTATACGTTATACGTTAGACGTTATACGTTATACGTTATACGTTATACGTTATACGTTATACGTTATACGTTTTACGTAATACGTTATACGTTATACGTTATACGTTATACGTCATACGTTATTCGTTATACGTTATACGTTATACGTTATACGTTATACGTTATACGTTATACGTTATACGTTATACGTTATTCTTTATACGTTATACTTTATACGTTATACGTTATACGTCATACGTTATACGTTATACGTTATACGTTATACGTTATGCGTTATACGTTATAGGTTATACGTTATACGTTATACGTTATACGTTATACGTTATACGTTATACGTTATACGTTATACGTTGTACGTTATACGTTATACGTTATACGTTATACGTTATACGTTATACGTTATACGTGAAACGTTATACGTCATACGTTATACGTTATACGTTATGCGTTATACGTTATAGGTTATACGTGAAACGTTATACGTTATACGTTATACGTTATACGTGAAACGTTATACGTTATACGTTATACGGTATACGTGAAACGTTATACGTTATACGTTATACGTTATATGTTATTCGTTACACGTTATACGTTATATGTTATTCGTTATACGTTATACGTTATACGTTATACGTTATACGTTATACGTTATACGTTATACGTAATACGTTATACGTTATACGTTATACGTTATACGTTATACGTTATACGTTATACGTTATACGTTATACGTTAGACGTTATACGTTATACGTTATACGTTATACGTTAGACGTTATACGTTATACGTTATACGTTATACGTTGTACGTTATACGTTATACGTCATACGTTATACGTTATACGTTATACGTCATACGTTATACGTCATACGTTATTCGTTATACGTTATACGTTATACGTTATACGTTATACGTTATACGTTATACGTTATACGTTATACGTTATTCTTTATACGTTATACTTTATACGTTATACGTTATACGTCATACGTTATACGTTATACGTGAAACGTTATACGTTATACGTTATACGTTATACGTTATACGTTATACGTTATACGTTATACGTTATTCGTTACACGTTATACGTTATACGTTATTCGTTATACGTTATACGTTATACGTTGTACGTTATACGTTATACGTCATACGTTATACGTTATACGTTATACGTCATACGTTATACGTCATACGTTATTCGTTATACGTTATACGTTATACGTTATACGTTATACGTTATACGTTATACGTTATACGTTATACGTTATTCTTTATACGTTATACTTTATACGTTATACGTTATACGTCATACGTTATACGTTATACGTTATACGTTATACGTTATACGTTATACGTTATACGTTATACGTTATTCGTTACACGTTATACGTTATACGTTATTCGTTATACGTTATACGTTATACGTTATACGTTATACGTTATACGTTATACGTTATACGTTATACGTTATACGTTATACGTAATACGTAATAAGTTATACGTTATACGTTATACGTTATTCTTTATACGTTATACGTTATACGTTATACGTTATACGTTATACGTTATACGTTATACGTTATACGTTATTCTTTATACGTTATACTTTATACGTTATACGTTATACGTCATACGTTATACGTTATACGTTATGCGTTATACGTTATAGGTTATACGTTATACGTTATACGTTATACGTTATACGTTATACGTGAAACGTTATACGTTATACGTTATACGTTATACGTGAAACGTTATACGTTATACGTTATACGTTATATGTTATTCGTTACACGTTATACGTTATACGTTATTCGTTATACGTTATACGTTATACGTTATACGTTATACGTTATATGTTATACGTAATACGTTATACGTTATACGTTATACGTTATACGTTATACGTTATACGTTATACGTTATACGTGAAACGTTATACGTTATACGTTATACGTTATACGTGAAACGTTATACGTTATACGTTATACGGTATACGTGAAACGTTATACGTTATACGTTATACGTTATATGTTATTCGTTACACGTTATACGTTATATGTTATTCGTTATACGTTATACGTTATACGTTATACGTTATACGTTATACGTTATACGTTATACGTAATACGTTATACGTTATACGTTATACGTTATACGTTATACGTTATACGTTATACGTTATACGTTATACGTTAGACGTTATACGTTATACGTTATACGTTATACGTTAGACGTTATACGTTATACGTTATACGTTATACGTTATACGTTATACGTTATACGTTATACGTTATACGTTATACGTTATACGTTATACGTTATACGTTAGACGTTATACGTTATACGTTATACGTAATAAGTTATACGTTACATGCTATACGTTATACGTTATACGTTATACGTTGTACGTTATACGTTATACGTTATAAGTTATACGTTATACGTTATACGTCATACGTTATACGTCATACGTTATTCGTTATACGTTATACGTTGTACGTTATACGTTATACGTTATACGTTATACGTTATACTTTATACGTTATACGTTATACGAAATATGTAATACGTAATGCGTTTTACGATATTCGTTATACGTTCTTCGTTACACGTTATACGTTATACGTTTTGCGTTATACGTTTTACGTTATTCGTGATACGTTATACGTTATACGTTATACGTTATACGTTATACGGTATACGTTATACGTTATACGCTATACGTTATACGCTATACGTTATATGTTATACGCTATACGTTATACGCTATACGTTATATGTTATACGCTATACGTTATACGTAATATGCAATGCTTCATACGTTTTACGTTATTCGTTATACGTTTTTCGTTACAAGTTAAACGTTATACGTTATACGTTATAAGTTATGTGTCATAAGTTATACGATACATGTTATACGTTATACGAAATATGTAATACGTAATACGTTTTACGATATTCGTTATACGTTCTTCGTTACACGTTATACGTTATACGTTATGCGTTATACGTATTACGTTATTCGTGATACGTTATACGTTATACGTTATACGTTATACGGCATACGTTATCCGTTATACGTTATACGTTATACGTTATACGTTATACGTTATACGTTATACGTTATACGTTATACGTTATACGTTATACGTTATACGTTATACGTTATACGTTATACGATATACGTTATACGTTATACGTTATACGTTATACGTTATACGTTATACGTTATACGTTATACGTTATACGTTATACGTTATACGTTATACGTTATACGTTATACGTTATACGTTATACGTTATACGTAATACGTGATAAGTTATACGTTACACGTTATACGTTATTCTTTATACGTTATTCGTTATACGTTATACGTTATACGTCATACGTTATACGTTATACGTTATACGTTATACGTTATACGTTATACGTTATACGTTATACGTTATACGTTATACGTTATACGTTATACGTTAGACGTTATACGTTATACGTTATACGTTATACGTTATACGTTATACGTGATAAGTTATACGTTACATGCTATACGTTATACGTTATACGTTGTACGTTATACGTTATACGTTATACGTTATACGTTATACGTTATACGTTATACGTCATACGTTATACGTCATACGTTATTCGTTATACGTTATACGTTATACGTTATACGTTATACGTTATACGTTATTCTTTATACGTTATACGTTATACGTTATACGTTATACGTCATACGTCATACGTTATACGTTATACGTTATACGTTATACGTTATACGTTATACGTTATACGTTATACGTTATACGTTATACGTTATACGTTGTACGTTATACGTTATACGTTATACGTTATACGTTATACGTCATACGTTATACGTCATACGTTATACGTTATACGTTATACGTTATACGTCATACGTTATACGTTATACGTTATACGTTATACGTTATACGTTATACGTTATACGTTATACGTTATACGTTATACGTTATACGTTAGACGTTATACGTTATACGTTATACGTTATACGTTATACGTTATACGTTATACGTTATACGTTATACGTTATACGTTATACGTTATACGTTATACGTTATACGTTAGACGTTAGACGTTATACGTTATACGTTATTCGTGATACGTTATACGTTATACGTCATACGTTATACGTCATACGTTATTCGTTATACGTTATACGTTATACGTTATACGTTATACGTTATACGTTATTCTTTATACGTTATACGTTATACGTTATACGTTATACGTTATACGTCATACGTTATACGTTATACGTTATACGTAATACGTTATACGTTATACGTTATACAATATACGTTATACGTTATACGTTATACGTTATACGTTATACGTTAGACGTTATACGTTATACGTCATACGTTATACGTTATACGTTATACGTTATACGTTATACGTTATACGTTATACGTTATACGTTATACGTTATACGTTATACGTTATACGTTATACGTTATACGTTATACGTGAAAAGTTATACGTTACATGCTATACGTTATACGTTATACGTTATACGTTATACGTTGTACGTTATACGTTATACGTTATAAGTTATACGTTATACGTTATACGTTATACGTCATACGTTATACGTCATACGTTATTCGTTATACGTTATGCGTTATACGTTATACGTTATACGTTATACGTTATTCTTTATACGTTATTCGTTATACGTTATACGTTATACGTCATACGTTGTACGTTATACGTTATACGTTATACGTTATACGTTATACGTTATACGTTATACGTTATACGTTATACTTTATACGTTATACGTTATACGTTAGACGTTATACGTTATACGTTATACGTTATACGTTATACGTTATACGTTATACGTTATACGTTATACGTTATACGTTATACGTTATACGTTATACGTTATACGTTATACGTTATACGTTATACGTTATACGTTATACGTTATACGTTATACGTAATACGTTATACGTTATACGTTATACGTTATACGTTATACGTTATACGTTATACGTTATATGTAATACGTTATTCTTTATACGTTATACGTTATACGTTATACGTTATACGACATACGTTATTCTTTATACGTTATACGTTATACGTTATACGTTATACGACATACGTTATACGTTATACGTTATACGTTATACGTTATAGGTTATACGTTATACGTCATAGATTATACGTTATACGTTATACGTTATACGTTATACGTTATACGTTATACGTTATACGTTATACGTGAAACGTTATACGTTATAAGTTATACGTTATACGTTATACGTTATACGTTATACGTTATACGTGAAACGTTATACGTTATAAGTTATACGTTATACGTTATACGTTATACGTTATACGTTATACGTTATACGTGAAACGTTATACGTTATAAGTTATACGTTATACGTTATACGTTATACGTTATACGTTATACGTTATACGTTATACGTTACACGTTATACGTTATACGTTATACGTTATACGTTATACGTTATACGTTATACGTTATACGTTATACGTTAGACGTTATACGTTATACGTTATTCTTTATACGTTATACGTTATACGTTATACGTTATACGTTATACGTTATACGTTATACGTTATACGTTATACGTTGTACGTTGTACGTAATAAGTTATACGTTACATGCTATACGTTATACGTTATACGTTATACGTTGTACGTTATACGTTATGCGTTATAAGTTATACGTTATACGTTATACGTTATACGTTATACGTTATACGTTGTACGTTATACGTTATACGTTATACGTTATACGTTATACGTTATACGTTATACGTTATACGTTATACGTTATACGTTATACGACATACGTTATTCTTTATACGTTATACGTTATACGTTATACGTTATACGACATACGTTATACGTTATACGTTATACGTTATACGTTATACGTTATAGGTTATACGTTATACGTCATAGATTATACGTTATACGTTATACGTTATACGTTATACGTTATACGTTATAGGTTATACGTTATACGTGAAACGTTATACGTTATAAGTTATACGTTATACGTTATACGTTATACGTTATACGTTATACGTTATACGTTATACGTTATACGTTATACGTTATACGTTATACGTTATACGTTATACGTTATACGTTATACGTTATACGTTCTACGTTATACGTTATACGTTATACGTTATACGTTATACGTTATTCTTTATACGTTATACGTTATACGTTATACGTTATACGTTATACGTTATACGTTATACGTTATACGTTATACGTTGTACGTTATACGTTATACGTTATACGTTATACGTTATACGTTATACGTTATACGTTATACGTTATACGTTATACGTTATACGTTATACGTTATACGTTATACGTTATACGTAATAAGTTATACGTTACATGCTATACGTTATACGTTATACGTTATACGTTGTACGTTATACGTTATGCGTTATAAGTTATACGTTATACGTTATACGTTATACGTTATACGTTATACGTTATACGTTGTACGTTATACGTTATACGTTATACGTTATACGTTATACGTTATACGTTATACGTTATACGTTATACGTTGTACGTTATACGTCATACGTTATTCGTGATACGTTATACGTTATACGTCATACGTTATACGTCATACGTTATTCGTTATACGTTGTACGTTATACGTTATACGTTATACGTTATACGTTATACGTTATACGTTATACGTTATACGTTATACGTTATACGTTATACGTTATACGTTAGACGTTATACGTTATACGTTATACGTTATACCTTATAAGTTATACGTTATACCTTATAAGTTATACGTCATAAGTTATACGATACACGTTATACGTTATTCGAAATATGTAATACGTAATACGTTTTACGATATTCGTTATACGTTCTTCGTTACACGTTATACGTTATACGTTATGCGTTATACGTTTTACGTTATTCGTGATACGTTATACGTTATACGTTATACGTTATACGGTATACGTTATACGTTATACGTTATACGTTATACGTTATACGTTATACGTTATACGTTATACGTTATACGTTATACGTTATATGCTATACGTTATACGTTATACGTTATACGTTGTACGTTATACGTTATACGTTATACGTTGTACGTTATACGTTATACGTTATACGTCATACGTTTTACGTCATACGTTATTCGTTATACGTTATACGTTATACGTTATACGTTATACGTTATACGTTATACGTTATACGTTATTCTTTATACGTTATACGTTATACGTTATACGTTATACGTCATACGTTATACGTAATACGTGATAAGTTATACGTTATACGTTATACGTAATTCTTTATACGTTATACGTTATACGTTATACGTTATACGTCATACGTTATACGTTATACGTTATACGTTATACGTTATACGTCATACGTTATACGTAATACGTTATACGTTATACGTTATACGATATACGTTATACATTATACGTTATGCGTTATACGTTATACGTTATACGTTATACGTTATACGTTATACGTTATACGTTGTACGTTATACGTTATACGTTATACGTTATACGTTATACGTCATACGTTATACGTCATACGTTATACGTTATACGTTATACGTTATACGTCATACGTTATACGTTATACGTTATACGTTATACGTTATACGTTATACGTTATACGTTATACGTTATACGTTATACGTTATACGTTAGACGTTATACGTTATACGTTATACGTTATACGTTATACGTTATACGTTATACGTTATACGTTATACGTTATACGTTATACGTTATACGTTATACGTTATACGTTAGACGTTAGACGTTATACGTTATACGTTATTCGTGATACGTTATACGTTATACGTCATACGTTATACGTCATACGTTATTCGTTATACGTTATACGTTATACGTTATACGTTATACGTTATACGTTATTCTTTATACGTTATACGTTATACGTTATACGTTATACGTTATACGTCATACGTTATACGTTATACGTTATACGTAATACGTTATACGTTATACGTTATACAATATACGTTATACGTTATACGTTATACGTTATACGTTATACGTTATACGTTAGACGTTATACGTTATACGTCATACGTTATACGTTATACGTTATACGTTATACGTTATACGTTATACGTTATACGTTATACGTTATACGTTATACGTTATACGTTATACGTTATACGTTATACGTTATACGTGAAAAGTTATACGTTACATGCTATACGTTATACGTTATACGTTATACGTTATACGTTGTACGTTATACGTTATACGTTATAAGTTATACGTTATACGTTATACGTTATACGTCATACGTTATACGTCATACGTTATTCGTTATACGTTATGCGTTATACGTTATACGTTATACGTTATACGTTATTCTTTATACGTTATTCGTTATACGTTATACGTTATACGTCATACGTTGTACGTTATACGTTATACGTTATACGTTATACGTTATACGTTATACGTTATACGTTATACTTTATACGTTATACGTTATACGTTAGACGTTATACGTTATACGTTATACGTTATACGTTATACGTTATACGTTATACGTTATACGTTATACGTTATACGTTATACGTTATACGTTATACGTTATACGTTATACGTTATACGTTATACGTTATACGTTATACGTTATACGTAATACGTTATACGTTATACGTTATACGTTATACGTTATACGTTATACGTTATACGTTATATGTAATACGTTATTCTTTATACGTTATACGTTATACGTTATACGTTATACGACATACGTTATTCTTTATACGTTATACGTTATACGTTATACGTTATACGACATACGTTATACGTTATACGTTATACGTTATACGTTATAGGTTATACGTTATACGTAATAGATTATACGTTATACGTTATACGTTATACGTTATACGTTATACGTTATACGTTATACGTTATACGTGAAACGTTATACGTTATAAGTTATACGTTATACGTTATACGTTATACGTTATACGTTATACGTTATACGTGAAACGTTATACGTTATAAGTTATACGTTATACGTTATACGTTATACGTTATACGTTATACGTTATACGTTATACGTTACACGTTATACGTTATACGTTATACGTTATACGTTATACGTTATACGTTATACGTTATACGTTAGACGTTATACGTTATACGTTATTCTTTATACGTTATACGTTATACGTTATACGTTATACGTTATACGTTATACGTTATACGTTATACGTTATACGTTGTACGTTGTACGTAATAAGTTATACGTTACATGCTATACGTTATACGTTATACGTTATACGTTGTACGTTATACGTTATGCGTTATAAGTTATACGTTATACGTTATACGTTATACGTTATACGTTATACGTTGTACGTTATACGTTATACGTTATACGTTATACGTTATACGTTATACGTTATACGTTATACGTTATACGTTATACGTTATACGACATACGTTATTCTTTATACGTTATACGTTATACGTTATACGTTATACGACATACGTTATACGTTATACGTTATACGTTATACGTTATACGTTATAGGTTATACGTTATACGTCATAGATTATACGTTATACGTTATACGTTATACGTTATACGTTATACGTTATAGGTTATACGTTATACGTGAAACGTTATACGTTATAAGTTATACGTTATACGTTATACGTTATACGTTATACGTTATACGTTATACGTTATACGTTATACGTTATACGTTATACGTTATACGTTATACGTTATACGTTATACGTTATACGTTATACGTTATACGTTATACGTTATACGTTATACGTTATTCTTTATACGTTATACGTTATACGTTATACGTTATACGTTATACGTTATACGTTATACGTTATACGTTATACGTTGTACGTTATACGTTATACGTTATACGTTATACGTTATACGTTATACGTTATACGTTATACGTTATACGTTATACGTTATACGTTATACGTTATACGTTATACGTTATACGTAATAAGTTATACGTTACATGCTATACGTTATACGTTATACGTTATACGTTGTACGTTATACGTTATGCGTTATAAGTTATACGTTATACGTTATACGTTATACGTTATACGTTATACGTTATACGTTGTACGTTATACGTTATACGTTATACGTTATACGTTATACGTTATACGTTATACGTTATACGTTATACGTTGTACGTTATACGTTATACGTTATTCGTGATACGTTATACGTTATACGTCATACGTTATACGTCATACGTTATTCGTTATACGTTGTACGTTATACGTTATACGTTATACGTTATACGTTATACGTTATACGTTATACGTTATACGTTATACGTTATACGTTATACGTTATACGTTAGACGTTATACGTTATACGTTATACGTTATACCTTATAAGTTATACGTTATACCTTATAAGTTATACGTCATAAGTTATACGATACACGTTATACGTTATTCGAAATATGTAATACGTAATACGTTTTACGATATTCGTTATACGTTCTTCGTTACACGTTATACGTTATACGTTATGCGTTATACGTTTTACGTTATTCGTGATACGTTATACGTTATACGTTATACGTTATTCGGTATACGTTATACGTTATACGTTATACGTTATACGTTATACGTTATACGTTATACGTTATACGTTATACGTTATACGTTATATGCTATACGTTATACGTTATACGTTATACGTTGTACGTTATACGTTATACGTTATACGTTGTACGTTATACGTTATACGTTATACGTCATACGTTTTACGTCATACGTTATTCGTTATACGTTATACGTTATACGTTATACGTTATACGTTATACGTTATACGTTATTCTTTATACGTTATACGTTATACGTTATACGTTATACGTCATACGTTATACGTAATACGTGATAAGTTATACGTTATACGTTATACGTAATTCTTTATACGTTATACGTTATACGTTATACGTTATACGTCATACGTTATACGTTATACGTTATACGTTATACGTTATACGTCATACGTTATACGTAATACGTTATACGTTATACGTTATACGATATACGTTATACATTATACGTTATGCGTTATTCGTTATACGTTTTACGTTATACGTTACACGTAATTCGTAATACGTTATACCTGATAGGTTATACGTTCTACGTTATACGTTATACGTTATACGTTATACGTTATACGTTATACGTTATACGTTATACGTTATACGTTATACGTTATATGTTATACGTTATACGTTATACGTTATACGTTACATGCTATACGTTATACGATATACGTTATACGTTATACGTTATACGTTATACGTTATACGTTGTACGTTATACGTTATACGTTATACGTTATACGTTATACGTTATACGTTATACGTTATACGTTATACGTTATACGTTATACGTTATACGTCATACGTTATACGTTATACGTTATACGTTATACGTTATACGTTATACGTTATTCGTTACACGTTATACGTTATACGTTATTCGTTATACGTTGTACGTTATACGTTATACGTTATTCGTGATACGTTATACGTTATACGTCATACGTTATACGTCATACGTTATTCGTTATACGTTATACGTTATACGTTATACGTTATACGTTATACGTTATACGTTATACGTTATACGTTATACGTTATACGTTATACGTTATACGTTAGACGTTATACGTTATACGTTATACGTTATACCTTATAAGTTATACGTTATACCTTATAAGTTATACGTCATAAGTTATACGATACACGTTATACGTTATTCGAAATATGTAATACGTAATACGTTTTACGATGTTCGTTATACGTTCTTCGTTACACGTTATACGTTATACGTTATGCGTTATACGTTTTACGTTATTCGTGATACGTTATACGTTATACGTTATACGTTATACGGTATACGTTATACGTTATACGTTATGCGTTATACGTTATACGTTATACGTTATACGTTATACGTTATACGTTATACGTTATATGCTATACGTTATACGTTATACGTTATACGTTGTACGTTATACGTTATACGTTATACGTTGTACGTTATACGTTATACGTTATACGTCATACGTTTTACGTCATACGTTATTCGTTATACGTTATACGTTATACGTTATACGTTATACGTTATACGTTATACGTTATTCTTTATACGTTATACGTTATACGTTATACGTTATACGTCATACGTTATACGTAATACGTGATAAGTTATACGTTATACGTTATACGTTATTCTTTATACGTTATACGTTATACGTTATACGTTATACGTCATACGTTATACGTTATACGTTATACGTTATACGTTATACGTCATACGTTATACGTAATACGTTATACGTTATACGTTATACGATATACGTTATACATTATACGTTATGCGTTATTCGTTATACGTTTTACGTTATACGTTACACGTAATTCGTAATACGTTATACCTGATAGGTTATACGTTCTACGTTATACGTTATACGTTATACGTTATACGTTATACGTTATACGTTATATGTTATACGTTATACGTTATACGTTATACGTTACATGCTATACGTTATACGTTATACGTTATACGTTATACGTTATACGTTATACGTTATACGTTATACGTTGTACGTTATACGTTATACGTTATACGTTATACGTTATACGTTATACGTTATACGTTATACGTTATACGTTATACGTTATACGTTATACGTCATACGTTATACGTTATACGTTATACGTTATACGTTATACGTTATACGTTATTCGTTACACGTTATACGTTATACGTTATTCGTTATACGTTATACGTTATACGTTATACGTTATACGTTATACGTTATACGTAATACGTTATACGTTATACGTTATACGTTATACGTTATACGTTATACGTTATACGTTATACGTTATACGTTATACGTTATACGTAATACGTGATAAGTTATACGTTATACGTTATACGTTATTCTTTATACGTTATACGTTATACGTTATACGTTATACGTCATACGTTATACGTTATACGTTATACGTTATACGTTATACGTTATACGTTATACGTTATACGTTATACGTTATACGTTATACGTTGTACGTTAGACGTTATACGTTATACGTTATACGTTATACGTTATACGTTATACGTGATAAGATATACGTTACATGCTATACGTTATACGTTATACGTTGTACGTTATACGTTATACGTTATACGTTATACGTTATACGTTATACGTCATACGTTATACGTCATACGTTATTCGTTATACGTTATACGTTATACGTTATACGATATACGTTATACGTTATTCTTTATACGTTATACGTTATACGTTATACGTTATACGTTATACGTTATACGTCATACGTTATACGTAATACGTGATAAGTTATACGTTATACGTTATACGTTATTCTTTATACGTTATACGTTATACGTTATACGTTATACGTCATACGTTATACGTTATACGTTATACGTTATACGTTATACGTTATACGTCATACGTTACACGTAATACGTTATACGTTATACGTTATACGATATACGTTATACCTTATAAGTTATACGTCATAAGTTATACGATACACGTTATACGTTATTCGAAATATGTAATACGTAGTACGTTTTACGATATTCGTTATACGTTCTTCGTTACACGTTATACGTTATACGTTATGCGTTATACGTTTTACGTTATGCGTGATACGTTATACGTTATACGTTATACGTTATACGGTATACGTTATACGTTATACGTTATGCGTTATACGTTATACGTTATACGTTATACGTTATACGTTATACGTTATACGTTATATGCTATACGTTATACGTTATACGTTATACGTTGTACGTTATACGTTATACGTTATACGTTGTACGTTATACGTTATACGTTATACGTCATACGTTTTACGTCATACGTTATTCGTTATACGTTATACGTTATACGTTATACGTTATACGTTATACGTTATACGTTATACGTTATTCGTTACACGTTATACGTTATACGTTATTCGTTATACGTTATACGTTATACGTTATACGTTATACGTTATACGTTATACGTAATACGTTATACGTTATACGTTATACGTTATACGTTATACGTTATACGTTATACGTTATGCGTGATACGTTATACGTTATACGTTATACGTTATACGGTATACGTTATACGTTATACGTTATGCGTTATACGTAATACGTGATAAGTTATACGTTATACGTTATACGTTATTCTTTATACGTTATACGTTATACGTTATACGTTATACGTCATACGTTATACGTTATACGTTATACGTTATACGTTATACGTCATACGTTATACGTAATACGTTATACGTTATACGTTATACGATATACGTTATACATTATACGTTATGCGTTATTCGTTATACGTTTTACGTTATACGTTACACGTAATTCGTAATACGTAATACGTGATAAGTTATACGTTATACGTTATACGTTATTCTTTATACGTTATACGTTATACGTTATACGTTATACGTCATACGTTATACGTTATACGTTATACGTTATACGTTATACGTTATACGTTATACGTTATACGTTATACGTTATACGTTATACGTTATACGTTATACGTTATACGTTATACGTTATACGTTATACGTTATACGTTATATGTTATACGTTATACGTCAAAGGTTATACGTTATACGTTATACGTTATGCGTTATACGTTATACGTTATACGTTATACGTTATACGTTATACGTTGTACGTTACACGTTATACGTTATGCGTTATACGTTATACGTTATACGTGATAAGTTATACGTTACATGCTATACGTTATACGTTATACGTTATACGTTATACGTTATACGTTATACGTCAAAGGTTATACGTTATACGTTATACGTTATGCGTTATACGTTATACGTTATACGTTATACGTTATACGTTATACGTTATACGTTATACGTTATACGTTATACGTTATACGTTATACGTTATACGTTGTACGTTACACGTTATACGTTATGCGTTATACGTTATACGTTATACGTGATAAGTTATACGTTACATGCTATACGTTATACGTTATACGTTGTACGTTATACGTTATACGTTATACGTTATACGTTATACGTTATACGTCATACGTTATACGTCATACGTTATTCGTTATACGTTATACGTTATACGTTATACGATATACGTTATACGTTATTCTTTATACGTTATACGTTATACGTTATACGTTATACGTCATACGTTATACGTCATACGTTATTCGTTATACGTTATACGTTATACGTTATACGATATACGTTATACGTTATACGTCATACGTTATACGTCATACGTTATTCGTTATACGTTATACGTTATACGTTATACGTTATACGTTATACGTTATTCTTTATACGTTATACGTTATACGTTATACGTTATACGATATACGTTATACGTTATACGTTATGCGTTATTCGTTATACGTTTTACGTTATACGTTACACGTAATTCGTAATACGTTATACCTGATAGGTTATACGTTCTACGTTATACGTTATACGTTATACGTTATACGTTATACGTTATACGTTATACGTTATATGTTATACGTTATACGTTATACGTTATACGTTACATGCTATACGTTATACGTTATACGTTATACGTTACACGTTATACGTTATACGTTATACGTTATACGTTATACGTTATACGTTATACGTTATACGTTATACGTTATACGTTATACGTTATACGTTATACGTTATACGTTATACGTTATACGTTATACGTCATAGGTTATACGTTATACGTTATACGTTATGCGTTATACGTTATACGTTATACGTTATACGTTATACGTTATACGTTATACGTTGTACGATATACGTTATACGTTATACGTTATACGTTATACGTTATACGTAATTCGTAATACGTTATACCTGATACGTTATACGTTCTACGTTATACGTTATACGTTATACGTTATACGTTATACGTTATACGTGATAAGTTATACGTTATACGTTATACGTTATTCTTTATACGTTATGCGTTATACGTTATACGTTATACGTCATACGTTATACGTTATACGTTATACGTTATACGTTATACGTTATACGTTATACGTTATACGTTATACGTTATACGTTATGCGTTATACGTTAGACGTTATACGTTATACGTTATACGTTATACGTTATACGTTATACGTTATACGTTATACGTTGTACGTTATACGTTATACGTTATACGTTATACGTTATACGTTATACGTTATACGTTATACGTAATTCGTAATACGTTATACCTGATACGTTATACGTTCTACGTTATACGTTATACGTTATACGTTATACGTTATACGTTATACGTGATAAGTTATACGTTATACGTTATACGTTATTCTTTATACGTTATACGTTATACGTTATACGTTATACGTCATACGTTATACGTTATACGTTATACGTTATACGTTATACGTTATACGTTATACGTTATACGTTATACGTTATACGTTATACGTTATACGTTAGACGTTATACGTTATACGTTATACGTTATACGTTATACGTTATACGTTATTCGTTATACGTTATATGTTATACGTTATACGTCATACGTTATACGTTATACGTTATACGTTATACGTTATACGTTATACGTTATACGTTGTACGTTATACGTTATACGTTATACGTTATACGTTATACGTTATACGTTATACGTTATACGTTATACGTTATACGTTATACGTTATACGTCATACGTTATACGTTATACGTTATACGTTATACGTTATACGTTATACGTTATTCGTTACACGTTATACGTTATACGTTATTCGTTATACGTTATACGTTATACGTTATACGTTATACGTTATACGTTATACGTAATACGTTATACGTTATACGTTATACGTTATACGTTATACGTTATACGTTATACGTTATACGTTATACGTTATACGTTATACGTAATACGTGATAAGTTATACGTTATACGTTATACGTTATTCTTTATACGTTATACGTTATACGTTATACGTTATACGTCATACGTTATACGTTATACGTTATACGTTATACGTTATACGTTATACGTTATACGTTATACGTTATACGTTATACGTTATACGTTATACGTTAGACGTTATACGTTATACGTTATACGTTATACGTTATACGTAATACGTGATAAGTTATACGTTATACGTTATACGTTATTCTTTATACGTTATACGTTATACGTTATACGTTATACGTCATACGTTATACGTTATACGTTATACGTTATACGTTATACGTTATTCGTTATACGTTATACGTTATACGTTATACGTTATACGTTATACGTTATACGTAATACGTTATACGTTATACGTTATACGTTATACGTTATACGTTATACGTTATACGTTATACGTTATACGTTATACGTTATACGTAATACGTGATAAGTTATACGTTATACGTTATACGTTATTCTTTATACGTTATACGTTATACGTTATACGTTATACGTCATACGTTATACGTTATACGTTATACGTTATACGTTATACGTTATACGTTATACGTTATACGTTATACGTTATACGTCATACGTTATACGTCATACGTTATACGTTATACGTTATACGTTATACGTCATACGTTATACGTTATACGTTATACGTTATACGTTATACGTTATACGTTATACGTTATACGTTATACGTTATACGTTATACGTTAGACGTTATACGTTATACGTTATACGTTATACGTTATACGTTATACGTTATACGTTATACGTTATACGTTATACGTTATACGTTATACGTTATACGTTATACGTTAGACGTTATACGTTATACGTTATTCGTGATACGTTATACGTTATACGTCATACGTTATACGTCATACGTTATTCGTTATACGTTATACGTTATACGTTATACGTTATACGTTATACGTTATACGTTATTCTTTATACGTTATACGTTATACGTTATACGTTATACGTCATACGTCATACGTTATACGTTATACGTTATACGTAATACGTTATACGTTATACGTTATACAATATACGTTATACGTTATACGTTATACGTTATTCGTTATACGTTAGACGTTATACGTTATACGTCATACGTTATACGTTATACGTTATTCGTTACACGTTATACGTTATACGTTATTCGTTATACGTTATACGTTATACGTTATACGTTATACGTTATACGTTATACGTAATACGTTATACGTTATACGTTATACGTTATACGTTATACGTTATACGTTATACGTTATACGTTATACGTTATACGTTATACGTTATACGTTATACGTTATTCGTTACACGTTATACGTTATACGTTATTCGTTATACGTTATACGTTATACGTTATACGTTATACGTTATACGTTATACGTTATACGTAATACGTTATACGTTATACGTTATACGTTATACGTTATACGTTATACGTTATACGTTATACGTTATACGTTATACGTTATACGTAATACGTGATAAGTTATACGTTATACGTTATACGTTATTCTTTATACGTTATACGTTATACGTTATACGTTATACGTCATACGTTATACGTTATACGTTATACGTTATACGTTATACGTTATACGTTATACGTTATACGTTATACGTTATACGTTATACGTTATACGTTATACGTTATACGTTATTCTTTATACGTTATACGTTATACGTTATACGTTATACGTCATACGTTATACGTTATACGTTATACGTTATACGTTATACGTTATACGTTATACGTTATACGTTATACGTTATACGTTATACGTTAGACGTTATACGTTATACGTTATACGTTATACGTTATACGTTATACGTGATAAGTTATACGTTACATGCTATACGTTATACGTTATACGTTGTACGTTATACGTTATACGTTATACGTTATACGTTATACGTTATACGTCATACGTTATACGTCATACGTTATTCGTTATACGTTATACGTTATACGTTATACGATATACGTTATACGTTATTCTTTATACGTTATACGTTATACGTTATACGTCATACGTCATACGTCATACGTTATACGTTATACGTTATACGTTATACGTTATACGTTATACGTTATACGTTATACGTCATACGTTATACGTTATACGTTATACGTTATACGTTATACGTTATACGTCATAGGTTATACGTTATACGTTATACGTTATACGTTATACGTTATACGTTATACGTCATACGTTATACGTTATACGTTATACGTTATACGTTATACGTTATACGTTACATGCTATACGTTATACGTTATATGTTATACGTTATACGTTATACGTTATACGTTACATGCTATACGTTATACGTTATACGTTATACGTTATACGTTTCACGTTATACGTTATACGTTATACGTTATACGTTATACGTTATACGTTATTCTTTATACGTTATACGTTATACGTTATACGTTATACGTCATACGTTATACGTTATACGTTATACGTTATACGTTATACGTTATACGTTATACGTTATACGTTATACGTCATACGTTACATGCTGTACGTTATACGTTATACGTTATACGTTACACGTTATACGTTATACGTTATACGTTATACGTTATACGTTATACGTTATACGTTATACGTTATACGTCATAGGTTATACGTTATACGTTATACGTTATGCGTTATACGTTATACGTTATACGTTATACGTTATACGTTATACGTTATACGTTATATGTTATACGTTATACGTTATACGTTATACGTTACATGCTGTACGTTATACGTTATACGTTATACGTTACACGTTATACGTTATACGTTATACGTTATACGTTATACGTTATACGTTATACGTTATACGTCATAGGTTATACGTTATACGTTATACGTTATGCGTTATACGTTATACGTTATACGTTATACGTTATACGTTATACGTTATTCTTTATACGTTATACTTTATACGTTATACGTTATACGTCATACGTTATACGTTATACGTTATACGTTATACGTTATACGTTATACGTTATACGTGAAACGTTATACGTTATACGTTATACGTTATACGTTATACGTTATACGTTATACGTTATACGTTATACGTTATTCGTTACACGTTATACGTTATACGTTATTCGTTATACGTTATACGTTATACGTTATACGTTGTACGTTATACGTTATACGTTATACGTTATACGTTATTCGTTACACGTTATACGTTATACGTTATTCGTTATACGTTATACGTTATACGTTATACGTTATACGTTATACGTTATACGTTATACGTAATACGTTATACGTTATACGTTATACGTTATACGTTATACGTTATACGTTATACGTTATACGTTAGACGTTATACGTTATACGTTATACGTTATACGTTATACGTTATACGTTATACGTTATACGTTATACGTTATACGTTATACGTTATACGTTATACGTCATACGTCATACGTTATACGTTATACGTTATACGTCATACGTTATTCGTTATACGTTATACGTTATACGTTATACGTTATACGTTATACGTTATACGTTATACGTTATACGTTATACGTTATACGTTATTCTTTATACGTTATACTTTATACGTTATACGTTATACGTCATAGGTTATACGTTATACGTTATACGTTATGCGTTATACTTTATACGTTATACGTGATAAGTTATACGTTATACGTTATACGTTATACGTTATACGTTATACGTTACACGTTATACGTTATACGTTATACGTTATACGTTATACGTTATTCTTTATACGTTATACGTTATACGTTATACGTTATACGTCATACGTTATACGTTATACGTTATGCGTTATACGTTATACGTTATACGTTATACGTTATACGTTATACGTTATACGTTATACGTTATACGTTATACGTTATACGTTATACGGCATACGTTATACGTTATACGTTATACGTTATACGTTATACGTCATAGGTTATACGTTATACGTTATACGTTATGCGTTATACTTTATACGTTATACGTGATAAGTTATACGTTATACGTTATACGTTATTCTTTATACGTTATACGTTATACGTTATACGTTATACGTCATACGTTATACGTTATACGTTATACGTTATACGTTATACGTTATACGTTATACGTCATACGTTATACGTTATACGTTATACGTTATATGTTATACGTTATACGTTATACGTTATACGTTATACGTTATACGTGAAACGTTATACGTTATACGTTATACGTTATTCGTTATACGTTATACGTTATGCGTTATACGTTATACGTTATACGTTATACGTTATACGTTATACGTTATACGTTATACGTTATACGTAATACGTTATACGTTATACGTTATACGTTACATGCTATACGTTATACGTTATACGTTATACGTTGTTCGTTATACGTTATACGTTATACGTTGTACGTTATACGTTATTAGTTATACGTTACATGCTATACGTTGTACGTTATACGTTATACGTTATACGTTATACGTCATACGTTATACGTTATACGTTATACGTTATACGTTATACGTTATACGTTATACGTCATACGTTATACGTCATACGTTATACGTTATACGTTATACGATATACGTTATACGTTATACGTTATACGTTATACGTTATACGTTATACGTTGTACGTTATACGTTATACGTTGTACGTTACACGTTATACGTTATGCGTTATACGTTATACGTTATACGTAATTCGTAATACGTTATACCTGATACGTTATACGTTCTACGTTATACGTTATACGTTATACGTTATACGTTATACGTTATACGTCATAGGTTATACGTTATACGTTATACGTTATGCGTTATACGTTATACGTTACACGTTATACGTTATACGTTATTGGTTATACGTTATACGTTATACGTTATACGTTATACGTTATACGTTATACGTTATACGTTATACGTAATTCGTAATACGTTATACCTGAAACGTTATACGTTCTACGTTATACGTTATACGTTATTCGTTATAAGTTATACGTAATACGTGATAAGTTATACGTTATACGTAATACGTTATTCTTTATACGTTATACGTTATACGTTATACGTCATACGTTATACGTTATACGTTATACGTTATACGTTATACGTTATACGTGATAAGTTATACGTTACATGCTATACGTTATACGTTATACGTTATACGTTGTACGTTATACGTTATACGTTATACGTTATACGTTATACGTTATACGTCATACGTTATACGTCATACGTCATTCGTTATACGTTATACGTTATACGTTATACGTTATACGTTATACGTTATACGTTATACGTTATTCTTTATACGTTATACGTTATACGTTATACGTTATACATCATACGTTATACGTTATACGTTATACGTTATACGTTATACGTTATACGTTATACGTGAAACGTTATACGTTATACGTTATACGTTATTCGTTATACGTTATACGTTATGCGTTATACGTTATACGTTATACTTTATACGTTATACGTTATACGTTATACGTTATACGTTATACGTAATACGTTATACGTTATACGTTATACGTTATACGTTATACGTTATACGTTATACGTAATACGTTAGACGTTATACGTTATACGTTATACGTTATACCTTATAAGTTATACGTCATAAGTTATACGATACACGTTATACGTTATACGTTATACGTTACATGCTATACGTTATACGTTATACGTTATACGTTATACGTTACACGTTATACGTTATACGTTATACGTTATACGTTATACGTTATACGTTATACGTTATACGTTATACGTTATACGTTATACGTTATACGTTATACGTTATACGTTATACGTTATACGTTATACGTTATACGTTATACGTTATACGTTATACGTTATACGTTATACGTCAAAGGTTATACGTTATACGTTATACGTTATGCGTTATACGTTATACGTTATACGTTATACGTTATACGTTATACGTTATACGTTATACGTTATACGTTATACGTTATACGTTATACGTTGTACGTTACACGTTATACGTTATGCGTTATACGTTATACGTTATACGTTATACGTTATACGTCATACGTTATACGTCATACGTTATTCGTTATACGTTATACGTTATACGTTATACGTTATACGTTATACGTTATTCTTTATACGTTATACGTTATACGTTATACGTTATACGATATACGTTATACGTTATACGTTATGCGTTATTCGTTATACGTTTTACGTTATACGTTACACGTAATTCGTAATACGTTATACCTGATAGGTTATACGTTCTACGTTATACGTTATACGTTATACGTTATACGTTATACGTTATACGTTATACGTTATATGTTATACGTTATACGTTATACGTTATACGTTACATGCTATACGTTATACGTTATACGTTATACGTTACACGTTATACGTTATACGTTATACGTTATACGTTATACGTTATACGTTATACGTTATACGTTATACGTTATACGTTATACGTTATACGTTATACGTTATACGTTATACGTTATACGTCATAGGTTATACGTTATACGTTATACGTTATGCGTTATACGTTATACGTTATACGTTATACGTTATACGTTATACGTTATACGTTGTACGATATACGTTATACGTTATACGTTATACGTTATACGTTATACGTAATTCGTAATACGTTATACCTGATACGTTATACGTTCTACGTTATACGTTATACGTTATACGTTATACGTTATACGTTATACGTGATAAGTTATACGTTATACGTTATACGTTATTCTTTATACGTTATGCGTTATACGTTATACGTTATACGTCATACGTTATACGTTATCCGTTATACGTTATACGTTATACGTTATACGTTATACGTTATACGTTATACGTTATGCGTTATACGTTAGACGTTATACGTTATACGTTATACGTTATACGTTATACGTTATACGTTATACGTTATACGTTGTACGTTATACGTTATACGTTATACGTTATACGTTATACGTTATACGTTATACGTTATACGTAATTCGTAATACGTTATACCTGATACGTTATACGTTCTACGTTATACGTTATACGTTATACGTTATACGTTATACGTTATACGTGATAAGTTATACGTTATACGTTATACGTTATTCTTTATACGTTATACGTTATACGTTATACGTTATACGTCATACGTTATACGTTATACGTTATACGTTATACGTTATACGTTATACGTTATACGTTATACGTTATACGTTATACGTTATACGTTATACGTTAGACGTTATACGTTATACGTTATACGTTATACGTTATACGTTATACGTTATTCGTTATACGTTATATGTTATACGTTATACGTCATACGTTATACGTTATACGTTATACGTTATACGTTATACGTTATGCGTTATACGTTATACGTTATACGTTATACGTTAGACGTTATACGTTATACGTTATACGTTATACGTTATACGTTATAAGTTATACGTTACATGCTATACGTTGTACGTTATACGTTATACGTTATACGTTACACGTTATATGTTATACGTTATACGTTATACGATATACGTTATACGTTATACGTTATACGTTATACGTTATACGTTACACGTTATACGTTATACGTTATACGTAATACGTTATACGTTGTACGTTATACGTTATACGTTATACGTTATACGTTATACGTTATACGTTATACGTTATACGTTATACGTCATACGTTATACGTCATACGTTATTCGTTATACGTTATACGTTATACGTTATACGTTATACGTTATACGTTATACGTTATACGTTATTCTCTATACGTTATACGTTATACGTTATACGTTATACGTCATACGTTATACGTTATACGTTATACGTTATACGTTATACGTTATACGTTATACGTTATACGTCATACGTTATACGTCATACGTTATACGTTATACGTTATACGATATACGTTATACGTTATACGTTATGCGTTATTCGTTATACGTTTTACGTTATACGTTACACATAATTCGTAATACGTTATACCTGATACGTTATACGTTCTACGTTATACGTTATACGTTATACGTTATACGTTATGCGTTATACGTTATACGTTATACGTTATACGTTATACGTTATACGTTATACGTTATACGTTATACGTAATACGTTATACGTTATACGTTATACGTTACATGCTATACGTTATACGTTATACGTTATACGTTGTTCGTTATACGTTATACGTTATACGTTGTACGTTATACGTTATTAGTTATACGTTACATGCTATACGTTGTACGTTATGCGTTATACGTTATACGTTATACGTAATTCGTAATACGTTATACCTGATACGTTATACGTTCTACGTTATACGTTATACGTTATACGTTATACGTTATACGTTATACGTTATACGTCATAGGTTATACGTTATACGTTATACGTTATGCGTTATACGTTATACGTTACACGTTATACGTTATACGTTATTGGTTATACGTTATACGTTATACGTTATACGTATTGCGTTATACGTTATACGTTATACGTTATACGTAATTCGTAATACGTTATACCTGATACGTTATACGTTCTACGTTATACGTTATACGTTATTCGTTATAAGTTATACGTAATACGTGATAAGTTATACGTTATACGTAATACGTTATTCTTTATACGTTATACGTTATACGTTACACGTCATACGTTATACGTTATACGTTATACGTTATACGTTATACGTTATACGTGATAAGTTATACGTTACATGCTATACGTTATACGTTATACGTTATACGTTGTACGTTATACGTTATACGTTATACGTTATACGTTATACGTTATACGTCATACGTTATACGTCATACGTCATTCGTTATACGTTATACGTTATACGTTATACGTTATACGTTATACGTTATTCTTTATACGTTATACGTTATACGTTATACGTTATACATCATACGTTATACGTTATACGTTATACGTTATACGTTATACGTTATACGTTATACGTGAAACGTTATACGTTATACGTTATACGTTATTCGTTATACGTTATACGTTATGCGTTATACGTTATACGTTATACTTTATACGTTATACGTTATACGTTATACGTTATACGTTATACGTAATACGTTATACGTTATACGTTATACGTTATACGTTATACGTTATACGTTATACGTAATACGTTAGACGTTATACGTTATACGTTATACGTTATACCTTATAAGTTATACGTCATAAGTTATACGATACACGTTATACGTTATACGTTATACGTTACATGCTATACGTTATACGTTATACGTTATACGTTATACGTTACACGTTATACGTTATACGTTATACGTAATACGTTATACGTTATACGTTATACGTTACATGCTATACGTTATACGTTATACGTTATACGTTGTTCGTTATACGTTATACGTTATACGTTGTACGTTATACGTTATTAGTTATACGTTACATGCTATACGTTGTACGTTATGCGTTATACGTTATACGTTATACGTAATTCGTAATACGTTATACCTGATACGTTATACGTTCTACGTTATACGTTATACGTTATACGTTATACGTTATACGTTATACGTTATACGTCATAGGTTATACGTTATACGTTATACGTTATGCGTTATACGTTATACGTTACACGTTATACGTTATACGTTATTGGTTATACGTTATACGTTATACGTTATACGTTATGCGTTATACGTTATACGTTATACGTTATACGTAATTCGTAATACGTTATACCTGATACGTTATACGTTCTACGTTATACGTTATACGTTATTCGTTATAAGTTATACGTAATACGTGATAAGTTATACGTTATACGTAATACGTTATTCTTTATACGTTATACGTTATACGTTATACGTCATACGTTATACGTTATACGTTATACGTTATACGTTATACGTTATACGTGATAAGTTATACGTTACATGCTATACGTTATACGTTATACGTTATACGTTGTACGTTATACGTTATACGTTATACGTTATACGTTATACGTTATACGTCATACGTTATACGTCATACGTCATTCGTTATACGTTATACGTTATACGTTATACGTTATACGTTATACGTTATACGTTATACGTTATACGTTATACGTCATACGTTATACGTCATACGTTATTCGTTATACGTTATACGTTATACGTTATACGTTATACGTTATACGTTATACGTTATACGTTATTCTCTATACGTTATACGTTATACGTTATACGTTATACGTCATACGTTATACGTTATACGTTATACGTAATACGTGATAAGTTATACGTTATACGTTATACGTTATTCTTTATACGTTATACGTTATACGTTATACGTTATACGTCATACGTTATACGTTATACGTTATACGTTATATGTTATACGTTATACGTTATACGTTATACGTTATACGTTATACGTGAAACGTTATACGTTATACGTTATACGTTATTCGTTATACGTTATACGTTATGCGTTATACGTTATACGTTATACGTTATACGTTATACGTTATACGTTATACGTTATACGTTATACGTAATACGTTATACGTTATACGTTATACGTTACATGCTATACGTTATACGTTATACGTTATACGTTGTTCGTTATACGTTATACGTTATACGTTGTACGTTATACGTTATTAGTTATACGTTACATGCTATACGTTGTACGTTATGCGTTATACGTTATACGTTATACGTAATTCGTAATACGTTATACCTGATACGTTATACGTTCTACGTTATACGTTATACGTTATACGTTATACGTTATACGTTATACGTTATACGTCATAGGTTATACGTTATACGTTATACGTTATGCGTTATACGTTATACGTTACACGTTATACGTTATACGTTATTGGTTATACGTTATACGTTATACGTTATACGTTATGCGTTATACGTTATACGTTATACGTTATACGTAATTCGTAATACGTTATACCTGATACGTTATACGTTCTACGTTATACGTTATACGTTATTCGTTATAAGTTATACGTAATACGTGATAAGTTATACGTTATACGTAATACGTTATTCTTTATACGTTATACGTTATACGTTATACGTCATACGTTATACGTTATACGTTATACGTTATACGTTATACGTTATACGTGATAAGTTATACGTTACATGCTATACGTTATACGTTATACGTTATACGTTGTACGTTATACGTTATACGTTATACGTTATACGTTATACGTTATACGTCATACGTTATACGTCATACGTCATTCGTTATACGTTATACGTTATACGTTATACGTTATACGTTATACGTTATTCTTTATACGTTATACGTTATACGTTATACGTTATACATCATACGTTATACGTTATACGTTATACGTTATACGTTATACGTTATACGTTATACGTGAAACGTTATACGTTATACGTTATACGTTATTCGTTATACGTTATACGTTATGCGTTATACGTTATACGTTATACTTTATACGTTATACGTTATACGTTATACGTTATACGTTATACGTAATACGTTATACGTTATACGTTATACGTTATACGTTATACGTTATACGTTATACGTAATACGTTAGACGTTATACGTTATACGTTATACGTTATACCTTATAAGTTATACGTCATAAGTTATACGATACACGTTATACGTTATACGTTATACGTTACATGCTATACGTTATACGTTATACGTTATACGTTATACGTTACACGTTATACGTTATACGTTATACGTTATACGTTATACGTTATACGTTATACGTTATACGTTATACGTTATACGTTATACGTTATACGTTATACGTTATACGTTATACGTTATACGTTATACGTTATACGTTATACGTTATACGTTATACGTTATACGTTATACGTTATACGTTATACGTTATACGTTATACGTTATACGTAATTCGTAATACGTTATACCTGATACGTTATACGTTCTACGTTATACGTTATACGTTATACGTTATACGTTATACGTTATACGTGATAAGTTATACGTTATACGTTATACGTTATTCTTTATACGTTATACGTTATACGTTATACGTTATACGTCATACGTTATACGTTATACGTTATACGTTATACGTTATACGTTATACGTTATACGTTATACGTTATACGTTATACGTTATACGTTAGACGTTATACGTTATACGTTATACGTTATACGTTATACGTTATACGTTATTCGTTATACGTTATATGTTATACGTTATACGTTATACGTTATACGTTATACGTTATACGTTATACGTTATACGTTATACGTTATACGTCATAGGTTATACGTTATACGTTATACGTTATGCGTTATACTTTATACGTTATACGTGATAAGTTATACGTTATACGTTATACGTCATAGGTTATACGTTATACGTTATACGTTATGCGTTATACTTTATACGTTATACGTGATAAGTTATACGTTATACGTTATACGTTATACGTTATACGTTATACGTTACACGTTATACGTTATACGTTATACGTAATACGTTATACGTTGTACGTTATACGTTATACGTTATACGTTATACGTTATACGTTATACGTTATACGTTATACGTTATACGTCATACGTTATACGTCATACGTTATTCGTTATACGTTATACGTTATACGTTATACGTTATACGTTATACGTTATACGTTATACGTTATTCTTTATACGTTATACGTTATACGTTATACGTTATACGTCATACGTTATACGTTATACGTTATACGTTCTACGTTATACGTTATACGTTATACGTTATACGTCATACGTTATACGTCATACGTTATACGTTATACGTTATACGATATACGTTATACGTTATACGTTATGCGTTATTCGTTATACGTTTTACGTTATACGTTACACGTAATTCGTAATACGTTATACCTGATACGTTATACGTTCTACGTTATACGTTATACGTTATACGTTATACGTTATACGTTATACGTTATACGTTATACGTTATACGTTATACGTTATACGTTATACGTTATACGTTATACGTTATACGTAATACGTTAGACGTTATACGTTATACGTTATACGTTATACCTTATAAGTTATACGTTATACGTTATACGTTATACGTCAAAGGTTATACGTTATACGTTATACGTTATGCGTTATACGTTATACGTTATACGTTATACGTTATACGTTATACGTTATACGTTATACGTTATACGTTATACGTTATACGTTATACGGCATACGTTATACGTTATACGTTATACGTTATACGTTATACGTCATAGGTTATACGTTATACGTTATACGTTATGCGTTATACTTTATACGTTATACGTGATAAGTTATACGTTATACGTTATACGTTATTCTTTATACGTTATACGTTATACGTTATACGTTATACGTCATATGTTATACGTTATACGTTATACGTTATACGTTATACGTTATACGTTATACGTTATACGTTATACGTTATACGTTATACGTTATACGTTATACGTTATAAGTTATACGTTACATGCTATACGTTGTACGTTATACGTTATACGTTATACGTTACACGTTATATGTTATACGTTATACGTTATACGATATACGTTATACGTTATACATTATACGTTATACGTTATACGTTATACGTTATACGTTATACGTTATACGTTATACGTTATACGTTATACGTTATACGTTATACGTTATACGTTATACGTTATACGTTATACGTTATACGTTATACGTTATACGTTATACGTTATACGTTATACGTCATAGGTTATACGTTATACGTTATACGTTATGCGTTATACGTTATACGTTACACGTTATACGTTATACGTTATTGGTTATACGTTATACGTTATACGTTATACGTTATACGTTATACGTTATACGTTATACGTTATACGTAATTCGTAATACGTTATACCTGATACGTTATACGTTCTACGTTATACGTTATACGTTATTCGTTATAAGTTATACGTAATACGTGATAAGTTATACGTTATACGTTATACGTTATTCTTTATACGTTATACGTTATACGTTATACGTCATACGTTATACGTTATACGTTATACGTTATACGTTATACGTTATACGTGATAAGTTATACGTTACATGCTATACGTTATACGTTATACGTTATACGTTGTACGTTATACGTTATACGTCATACGTTATACGTCATACGTTATACGTCATACGTTATACGATATACGTTATACGTTATACGTTATGCGTTATTCGTTATACGTTTTACGTTATACGTTACACGTAATTCGTAATACGTTATACCTGATACGTTATACGTTCTACGTTATACGTTATACGTTATACGTTATACGTTATACGTAATACGTGATAAGTTATACGTTATACGTTATACGTTATTCTTTATACGTTATACGTTATACGATATACGTCATACGTTATACGTTATACGTTATACGTTATACGTTATACGTTATACGTTATAAGTTATACGTTACATGCTATACGTTGTACGTTATACGTTATACGTTATACGTTACACGTTATATGTTATACGTTATACGTTATACGATATACGTTATACGTTATACATTATACGTTATACGTTATACGTTATACGTTATACGTTATACGTTATACGTTATACGTTATACGTCAAAGGTTATACGTTATACGTTATACGTTATACGTTATACGTTATACGTTATAAGTTATACGTTACATGCTATACGTTGTACGTTATACGTTATACGTTATACGTTACACGTTATATGTTATACGTTATACGTTATACGATATACGTTATACGTTATACATTATACGTTATACGTTATACGTTATACCTTATAAGTTATACGTTATACGTTATACGTTATACGTCAAAGGTTATACGTTATACGTTATACGTTATGCGTTATACGTTATACGTTATACGTTATACGTTATACGTTATACGTTATACGTTATACGTTATACGTTATACGTTATACGTTATACGGCATACGTTATACGTTATACGTTATACGTTATACGTTATACGTCATAGGTTATACGTTATACGTTATACGTTATGCGTTATACTTTATACGTTATACGTGATAAGTTATACGTTATACGTTATACGTTATTCTTTATACGTTATACGTTATACGTTATACGTTATACGTCATATGTTATACGTTATACGTTATACGTTATACGTTATACGTTATACGTTATACGTTATACGTTATACGTTATACGTTATACGTTATACGTTATACGTTATAAGTTATACGTTACATGCTATACGTTGTACGTTATACGTTATACGTTATACGTTACACGTTATATGTTATACGTTATACGTTATACGATATACGTTATACGTTATACATTATACGTTATACGTTATACGTTATACGTTATACGTTATACGTTATACGTTATACGTTATACGTTATACGTTATACGTTATACGTTATACGTTATACGTTATACGTTATACGTTATACGTTATACGTTATACGTTATACGTTATACGTTATACGTCATAGGTTATACGTTATACGTTATACGTTATGCGTTATACGTTATACGTTACACGTTATACGTTATACGTTATTGGTTATACGTTATACGTTATACGTTATACGTTATACGTTATACGTTATACGTTATACGTTATACGTAATTCGTAATACGTTATACCTGATACGTTATACGTTCTACGTTATACGTTATACGTTATTCGTTATAAGTTATACGTAATACGTGATAAGTTATACGTTATACGTTATACGTTATTCTTTATACGTTATACGTTATACGTTATACGTCATACGTTATACGTTATACGTTATACGTTATACGTTATACGTTATACGTGATAAGTTATACGTTACATGCTATACGTTATACGTTATACGTTATACGTTGTACGTTATACGTTATACGTCATACGTTATACGTCATACGTTATACGTCATACGTTATACGATATACGTTATACGTTATACGTTATGCGTTATTCGTTATACGTTTTACGTTATACGTTACACGTAATTCGTAATACGTTATACCTGATACGTTATACGTTCTACGTTATACGTTATACGTTATACGTTATACGTTATACGTAATACGTGATAAGTTATACGTTATACGTTATACGTTATTCTTTATACGTTATACGTTATACGATATACGTCATACGTTATACGTTATACGTTATACGTTATACGTTATACGTTATACGTGATAAGTTATACGTTACATGCTATACGTTATACGTTATACGTTATACGTTGTACGTTATACGTTATACGTTATACGTTATACGTTATACGTTATACGTCATACGTTATACGTCATACGTCATTCGTTATACGTTATACGTTATACGTTATACGTTATACGTTATACGTTATTCTTTATACGTTATACGTTATACGTTATACGTTATACATCATACGTTATACGTTATACGTTATACGTTATACGTTATACGTTATACGTTATACGTGAAGCGTTATACGTTATACGTTATACGTTATTCGTTATACGTTATACGTTATGCGTTATACGTTATACGTTATACTTTATACGTTATACGTTATACGTTATACGTTATACGTTATACGTAATACGTTATACGTTATACGTTATACGTTATACGTTATACGTTATACGTTATACGTAATACGTTAGACGTTATACGTTATACGTTATACGTTATGCGTTATACGTTATACGTTATACGTTATACGTTATACGTTATACGTTATACGTTATACGTTATACGTTATACGTTATACGTTATACGGCATACGTTATACGTTATACGTTATACGTTATACGTTATACGTTATACGTTATACGTTATACGTTATACGTTATACGTTATACGTTATACGTCATAGGTTATACGTTATACGTTATACGTTATGCGTTATACTTTATACGTTATACGTGATAAGTTATACGTTATACGTTATACGTTATACGATATACGTTATACGTTACACGTCATACGTTATACGTTATACGTAATACGTTATACGTTGTACGTTATACGTTATACGTTATACGTTTTACGTTACACGTTATACGTTATACGTTATACGTTATACGTCATACGTTATACGTCATACGTTATTCGTTATACGTTATACGTTATACGTTATACGTTATACGTTATACGTTATACGTTATACGTTATTCTTTATACGTTATACGTTATACGTTATACGTTATACGTCATACGTTATACGTTATACGTTATACGTTATACGTTATACGTTATACGTTATACGTTATACGTCATACGTTATACGTCATACGTTATACGTTATACGTTATACGATATACGTTATACGTTATACGTTATGCGTTATTCGTTATACGTTTTACGTTATACGTTACACGTAATTCGTAATACGTTATACCTGATACGTTATACGTTCTACGTTATACGTTATACGTTATACGTTATACGTTATACGTAATACGTGATAAGTTATACGTTATACGTTATACGTTATTCTTTATACGTTATACGTTATACGTTATACGTTATACGTCATACGTTATACGTTATACGTTATACGTTATACGTTATACGTTGTACGTTATACGTTATACGTTATACGTTATACGTTATACGTTATACGTTATACGTGAAACGTTATACGTTATACGTTATACGTTATACGTTATACGTTATACGGCATACGTTATACGTCATACGTTATACGTTATACGTTATACGTTATACGTTATACGTTATACGTTATACGTTATACGTCATACGTTATACGTCATACGTTATACGTTATACGTTATACGATATACGTTAGACGTTATACGTTATGCGTTATTCGTTATACGTTTTACGTTATACGTTATACGTAATTCGTAATACGTTATACCTGATACGTTATACGTTCTACGTTATACGTTATACGTTATACGTTATACGTTATACGTAATACGTGATAAGTTATACGTTATACGTTATACGTTATTCTTTATACGTTATACGTTATACGTTATACGTTATACGTCATACGTTATACGTTATACGTTATACGTTATACGTTATACGTTATACGTTATACGTTATGCGTTATACGTTATACGTTATACGTTATACGTTATACGTTATACGTTATACGTTATACGTTATACGTTATACGTTATACGTTATACGGCATACGTTATACGTTATACGTTATACGTTATACGTTATACGTCATAGGTTATACGTTATACGTTATACGTTATGCGTTATACTTTATACGTTATACGTGATAAGTTATACGTTATACGTTATACGTTATTCTTTATACGTTATACGTTATACGTTATACGTTATACGTCATATGTTATACGTTATACGTTATACGTTATACGTTATACGTTATACGTTATACGTTATACGTTATACGTTATACGTTATACGTTATACGTTATACGTTATAAGTTATACGTTACATGCTATACGTTGTACGTTATACGTTATACGTTATACGTTATACGTTACACGTTATATGTTATACGTTATACGTTATACGATATACGTTATACGTTATACATTATACGTTATACGTTATACGTTATACGTTATACGTTATACGTTATACGTTATACGTTATACGTTATACGTTATACGTTATACGTTATACGTTATACGTTATACGTTATACGTTATACGTTATACGTTATACGTCATAGGTTATACGTTATACGTTATACGTTATGCGTTATACGTTATACGTTACACGTTATACGTTATACGTTATTGGTTATACGTTATACGTTATACGTTATACGTTATACGTTATACGTTATACGTTATACGTTATACGTAATTCGTAATACGTTATACCTGATACGTTATACGTTCTACGTTATACGTTATACGTTATTCGTTATAAGTTATACGTAATACGTGATAAGTTATACGTTATAAGTTATACGTTATTCTTTATACGTTATACGTTATACGTTATACGTCATACGTTATACGTTATACGTTATACGTTATACGTTATACGTTATACGTTATACGTGATAAGTTATACGTTACATGCTATACGTTATACGTTATACGTTATACGTTGTACGTTATACGTTATACGTCATACGTTATACGTCATACGTTATACGTCATACGTTATACGATATACGTTATACGTTATACGTTATGCGTTATTCGTTATACGTTTTACGTTATACGTTACACGTAATTCGTAATACGTTATACCTGATACGTTATACGTTCTACGTTATACGTTATACGTTATACGTTATACGTTATACGTAATACGTGATAAGTTATACGTTATACGTTATACGTTATTCTTTATACGTTATACGTTATACGTTATACGTCATACGTTATACGTTATACGTTATACGTTATACGTTATACGTTATACGTGATAAGTTATACGTTACATGCTATACGTTATACGTTATACGTTATACGTTGTACGTTATACGTTATACGTTATACGTTATACGTTATACGTTATACGTCATACGTTATACGTCATACGTCATTCGTTATACGTTATACGTTATACGTTATACGTTATACGTTATACGTTATTCTTTATACGTTATACGTTATACGTTATACGTTATACATCATACGTTATACGTTATACGTTATACGTTATACGTTATACGTTATACGTTATACGTGAAGCGTTATACGTTATACGTTATACTTTATACGTTATACGTTATACGTTATACGTTATACGTTATACGTAATACGTTATACGTTATACGTTATACGTTATACGTTATACGTTATACGTTATACGTAATAAGTTAGACGTTATACGTTATACGTTATACGTTATACCTTATAAGTTATACGTCATAAGTTATACGATACACGTTATACGTTATACGTTATACGTTACATGCTATACGTTATACGTTATACGTTATACGTTATACGTTACACGTTATACGTTACACGTTATACGTTATACGTTATACGTTATACGTTATACGTTATACGTTATACGTTATACGTTATACGTTATACGTTATACGTTATACGTTATACGTTATACGTTATACGTTATACGTTATACGTTATACGTTATACGTTATACGTTATACGTTATACGTTATACGTTATACGTTATACGTTATACGTTATACGTCAAAGGTTATACGTTATACGTTATACGTTGTGCGTTATACGTTATACGTTATACGTTATACGTTATACGTTATACGTTATACGTTATACGTTATACGTTATACGTTATACGTTATACGGCATACGTTATACGTTATACGTTATACGTTATACGTTATACGTCATAGGTTATACGTTATACGTTATACGTTATGCGTTATACTTTATACGTTATACGTGATAAGTTATACGTTATACGTTATACGTTATTCTTTATACGTTATACGTTATACGTTATACGTTATACGTCATACGTTATACGTTATACGTTATACGTTATACGTTATACGTTATACGTTATACGTTATACGTTATACGTTATACGTTATACGTTATACGTTATACGTTATAAGTTATACGTTACATGCTATACGTTGTACGTTATACGTTATACGTTATACGTTACACGTTATATGTTATACGTTATACGTTATACGATATACGTTATACGTTATACATTATACGTTATACGTTATACGTTATACGTTATACGTTATACGTTATACGTTATACGTTATACGTTATACGTTATACGTTATACGTTATACGTTATACGTTATACGTTATACGTTATACGTTATACGTCATAGGTTATACGTTATACGTTATACGTTATGCGTTATACTTTATACGTTATACGTGATAAGTTATACGTTATACGTTATACGTTATACGTTATACGTTATACGTTACACGTTATACTGCGTTATACTTTATACGTTATACGTGATAAGGTTATACGTTATACGTTATACGTTATACGTTATTACGTTATACGTTACACGTTATACGTTATACGTTATACGTAATACGTTATACGTTGTACGTTATACGTTATACGTTATACGTTATACGTTTATACGTTATACGTTATACGTTATACGTTATACGTCATACGTTTATACGTCATACGTTATTCGTTATACGTTATACGTTATACGTTATACGTTATACGTTATACGTTATACGTTATACGTTATACGTTATTCTTTATACGTTTATACGTTATACGTTATACGTTATACGTCATACGTTATACGTTATACGTTATACGTTATACGTTATACGTTATACGTTATACGTAATACGTTATACGTCATACGTTATACGTCATACGTTATACGTTATAACGTTATACGATATACGTCATACGTTATACGTTATGGCGTTATTCGTTATACGTTTTACGTTATACGTTACACGTAATTCGTAATACGTTATACCTGATACGTTATACGTTTCTACGTTATACGTTATACGTTATACGTTATACGTTATACGTAATACGTGATAAGTTATACGTTATACGTTATACGTTATTCTTTATACGTTATACGTTATACGTTATACGTTATACGTCATTACGTTATATACGTTATACGTTAGTACGTTATACGTTATACGTTATACGGTATACGTTATACGTTATACGTTATACGTTATACGTTATACGTTATACGTTATACGTTATACGTTATACGTCATAGGTTATACGTTATAACGTTATACGTTATGCGTTATACTTTTATACGTTATACGTGATAAGTTATACGTTATACGTTATACGTTATACGTTATACGTTATACGTTACACGTTATACGTTATACGTTATACGTAATACGTTATACGTTGTACGTTATACGTTATACTGTTATTACGTTATACGTTATACGTTATTACGTTATACGTTATACGTTATACGTCATACGTTATACGTCATACGTTATTCGTTATACGTTATACGTTATACGTATACTTATACGTTATACGTTATACGTTATACGTTATACGTTATTCTTTATACGTTATACGTTATACGTTATACGTTATACGTCATACGTTATACGTTATACGTTATACGTTTATACGTTATACGTTATACGTTATACGTAATACGTTTATACGTCATACGTTATACGTCATACGTTATACGTTATACGTTATACGATATACGTCATACGTTATACGTTATGCGTTATTCGTTATACGTTTTACGTTATACGTTACACGTAATTCGTAATACGTTTATACCTGATACGTTATACGTTCTACGTTATACGTTATACGTTTATACGTTATACGTTATACGTAATACGTGATAAGTTATACGTTATACGTTATACGTTATTCTTTATACGTTATACGTTATACGTTATACGTTATACGTCATACGTTATACGTTATACGTTATACGTTATACGTTATACGTTATACGTTATACGTTATACGTTACGTTATACGTTATACGTTATACGTTATACGTTATACGTTATACGTTAAACGTTATAGACGTTATACGTTATACCGTTATTCGTTATACGTTATACGTTATGCGTTATATCGTTATACGTTATACGTTATACGTTATACGTTTATACGTTATACGTTATACGTTATACGTAATACGTTATACGTTATACGTTATACGTTACATGCTATACGTTATACGTTATACGTTATACGTTGTTCGTTATACGTTATAACGTTATACGTTGTACGTTATACGTTATTAGTTATACGTTACATGCTATACGTTGTACGTTTACGTTTATACGTTATACGTTATACGTTACTTCATACGTTATACGTTTATACGTTTTACGTTAATACGTTATACGTTATACGTTATACGTCATACGTTATACGTCATACGTTATACGTTATACGTTATACGATATACGTTATACGTTATACGTTATACGTTATACGTTATACGTTATACGTTATACGTCATAGGTTATACGTTATACGTTATACGTTATGCGTTATACGTTATACGTTACACGTTATACGTTATACGTTATTGGTTATACGTTATACGTTATACGTTATACGTTATACGTTATACGTTATACGTTATACGTTATTACGTAATTCGTAATACGTTATACCTGATACGTTCTACGTTCTACGTTATACGTTATACGTTATTCGTTATAAGTTATACGTAATACGTGATAAGTTATACGTTATACGTTATACGTTATTCTTTATACGTTATACGTTATACGTTATACGTCATACGTTATACGTTATACGTTATACGTTATACGTTATACGTTTATACGTGATAAGTTATACGTTACATGCTATACGTTATACGTTATACGTTTATACTTTGTACGTTATACGTTATACGTTATACGTTATACGTTATACGTTATACGTTATACGTTATACGTTATATGTTATACGTTATACGTTATACGTTATACGTTACATGCTATACGTTATACGTTATACGTTATACGTTACACGTTATACGTTATACGTTATACGTTATACGTTATACGTTTTATACGTTATACGTTATACGTTATAACGTTAAACGTATAACGTATAACGTATAACGTATAACGTATAACGTATAACGTATAACGTATAACGTGTAACGTTATAACGTATAACGTATAACGTATAGCATGTAACGTATAACGTATAACGTATAACGTATAACATATAACGTATAACGTAATAACCGTATAACGTATAACGTATAACGTATAACGTATAACGTATAACGTACAACGTATAACGTATAAACGTATAACGTATAGCATGTAACGTATAACTTATCACGTATAACGTATAACGTATAACGTATAACGTATAACGTATAACGTATGACGTATAACGTATAACGTATAACGTATAAAGAATAACGTATAACGTATAACGTATAACTTATCACGTATTACGTATAACTTATAACGAATAACGTATAACGTATAACGTAGAACGTAGAACGTATCAGGTATAACGTATTACGAATTTACGTATAACGTATAACGTATAACGTATAACGTATAACGTATAACGTATAACGTATAACGTATAACCAATAACGTATAACGTATAACGTGTAACGTATAACGTATAACGCATAACGTATAACGTATAACGTATAACCTATGACGTATAACGTATAACGTATAACGTTATAACGTATAACGTATAACGTATAACGTATATCGTATAACGTATAACGTATAACGTATGACGTATAACGTATGACGTATAACGGATACTTATAACGTATAACGTATAACGTATTAATCGTATAACGTATAACGTATAGACGTTAATACGTATAACGTATAACGTATAACGTACAACGTATAGCATGTAACGTATAACTAATAACGTATAACGTACAACGTATAACGTATAACGTATAACGAACAACGTATAACGTATAACGTATAACGTATAGCATGTAACGTATAACGTATAACGTATAACGTATTACGTATAACGTATAACGTATAACGTATAACGTATAACGTATAACGTATAACGTATAACGTATAACGCATAACGTATAACGTATAACGAATAACGTATAACGTATAACGTATAACGTTTCACGTATAACGTATAACGTATAAACGTATAACGTATAACGTATAACGTATAACGTATAACGTATAACGTATAACGTATAACGTATAACGTATAACGTATAACGTATGACGTATAACGTATAACGTATAACGTATAACGTATAAAAGGAATAACGTATAACGTATATACGTATAACTTATCACGTATTACGTATAACGTATAACGTATAACGTATAACGTATAACGTAGAACGTATAACGTATCAGGTATAACGTATTACGTATTACGTGTAACGTATAACGTAAAACGTATAACGAATAACGCATAACGTATAACGTATGACGTATATCGTATAACGTATAACGTATAACGTATGACGTATACGTATGACGTATAACGTAATTACGTATAACGTATAACGTATAACGTATAACGTATAACGTATAACGTATAACGTATGACGTATAACGTTATAAACGTATAACGTATAACGTATAAAAGAATAACGTATAACGTATAACGTATAACGTATAACGTATAACGTATAACGTATAACGTATAACGTATAACGAATAACGTATGACGTATAACGTATGACGTATAACGTATAACGTATAACGTATAACGTATAACGTATAACGTATAACGTATAACGTATAACGTACAACGTATAACGTATTACGTATAACGTATAACGTATAAACGTGTAACTTATAACGTATTATACGTATAACGTATAACGTATAACGTATAACTTATCACGTATAACGTATAAAGTATAACGCATAACGTATAACGTATAACGTATAAACCTATGACGTATAACGTATAACGGTATAACGTATAACGTAAAACGTATAACGTATAACGTATTAACGTATAACGTATACCGTATAACGTATAACGTATAAACGTATAACGTATAACGTATAACGTATGACGTATAACGTATAACGTATAACGTATAACGTATAAAGAATAACGTATAACGTATAACGTATAACTTTATCACGTATTACGTATAACGTATAACGTATAACGTATAACGTATAACGTAGAACGTATAACGTATCAGGTATAACGTATTACAGAATTACGTGTAACGTATAACGTAAAACGTATAACGAATAACGCCATAACGTATAACGTATGACGTATATCGTATAACGTATAACGTATAACGTATGACGTATAACGTATGACGTATAACGTATGTACGTATAACGTATAACGTATTAACGTATAACGTATAACGTATAACGTATAACGTATGACGTATAACGTATAACGTATAACGTATAAACTAATAAAGAATAACGTATAACGTATAACGTATAACGTATAACGTATAACGTATAACGTATAAACGTATAACGTATAACGAATAACGTATGACGTATAACGTATGACGTATAACGTATAACGTATAACGTATAACGTATAACGTATAACGTATAACGTATAACGTATAACGTACAACGTATAACGTATTACGTATAACGTATAACGTATAACGTGTAACGTATAACGTATAACGTATAACGTATAACGTATAACGTATAACTTATCACGTATAACGTATAAAGTTATAACGCATAACGTATAACGTATAACGTATAACCTATGACGTATAAACGTATAACGTATAACGTATAACGTATAACGTATATAACGTATAACGTATAACGTATAACGTATAACGTATAACGTATAACGTATAACGTATAACGTATAACGTATAACGTATAACGTATAATGTATAACGTATAACGTATATCGTTATAACGTATAACGTATAACATATAACGTGTAACGTATAACGTATAACGTATAAACGTACCAACGTATAGCATGTAACGTATAACTTATAACGTATAACGTATAACGTGATAACGTATAACGTATAACGTATAACGTATAACGTATAACGTATAACGTATAACGTATAACGTATAACGTATAACGTTATGAGCGTATAACGTATTAACGTATAACGTATAACGTATAAAGAATAACGTATAACGTATAACGTATAACTTATCACGTATAACGTATAAAAGTATAACGCATAACGTATAACGTATAACGTATAACCTATGACGTATAACGTATAACGTATAACGTATAACGTATAACGTATGCCGTATAACGATATAACGTATAACGTATAACGTATAACGTATAACGTATAACGTAATAACGTATAACGTATAACGTATAACGTATAACGCAAAACGTATAACGTATAACGTATAACCTTTGACGTTATAACGTATAACGTATAACGTATAACGTATAACGTATAACGTATAACGTATAACGTATAACGAATAACGTATAACGTATAACGTATAACGTATAACGTATAACGTATAACGTATAACGTATAACGTATAACGTATAACGTATAACGTATAACGTATAACGTATACGTATAACGTATAACGTATAACGTGTAACGTATAACGTGTAACGTATAACGTATAACGTATAACGTATAACGTATAGCATGTAACGTATAACGTATAACGTATAACGTGTATCGTATAACTTATGACGTATAACTTATAAGGTATAACGTATAACGTATAACGTATATCGTCTAACTTATTACGTATAACGTATAACGTATAACGTATAACGTATAACGTATAACGTATAACGTATTACGTTATAACGTATAACGTATAACGTATAACGTATAACGTATAAAGTATAACGTATAACGTATAACGCTTCACGTATAACGTATAACGTAATAACGTATAACGTATAACGTATAACGTATAACGTATGATGTATAACGTCTAACGTATAACGTATAACGTATAAAGAATAACGTATAACGTATAACGTATAACGTATAACGTATAACGTATAACGAATGACGTATGACGTATAACGTATGACGTATAACCGTATAACGTATAAACGTATAACGTATAACGTATAACGTACAACGTATAACGTATAACGTATAACGTATAGCATGTAACGTATAACTTATCACGTATAACGTATAACGTATAACGTATAACCGTATAAACGTATAACGTTATGACGTATAACGTATAACGTATAACGTATAAAGAATAACGTATAACGTATAACGTATAACTTATCACGTATTACGTATAACGTATAACGTATAACGTATAACGTATAACGTAGAACGTATAACGTATCAGGTATAATCGTATTACGAATTACGTGTAACGTATAACGTAAAACGTATAACGAATAACGCATAACGTATAACGTATAACGTATATCGTATAACGTTATGACGTATAAACGTATGACGTATAACGTTATGACGTATAACGTATAACGTAACAACGTATAACGTATAACGTATAACGTATAGCATGTAACGTATAACTTATTCACGTATAACGTATAACGTATAACGTATAACGTATAACGTATAACGTATAACGTATGACGTATAACGTTATAACGTATAACGTATTAAAGAATAACGTATAACTTATAACGTATAACTTATCACGTATTACGTATAACTTATAACGAATAACGTATAAACGTATAACGTAGAACGTATAACGTATCAGGTATAACGTATTACGAATTACGTATAACGTATAACGTATAACGTATAACGTATAACTATAACGTATAACGTATAACGTATAACCAATAACGTATAACGTATAACGTGTAACGTATAACGTAATAACGCATAACGTATAACGTATAACGTATAACCTATGACGTATAACGTATAACGTATAACGTATAACGTATAACGTAATAACGTATAACGTATAACGTATAACGTATAACGTAAAACGTATAACGTATAACGTATAACGTAGTAACGTATAACGTATAACGTATAACGTATAATGTATAACGTATAACGTATATCGTATAACGTATAACGTATAACATTAACGTGTAACGTATAACGTATAACGTATAACGTATAACGTACAACGTAGAGCATGTAACGTATAACTTATAACGTATAACGTATAACGTATAACGTATAACGTATAACGTATAACGTATAACTGTATAACGTATAACGTATAACGTATAACGTATAACGTATAACATATGACGTATAACGTATAACGTATAACGTACTAACGTATAAAGAATAACGTATAACGTATAACGTATAACTTATCACGTATAACGTATAAAGTATAACGCATAACGTATAACGTATAACGTATAACCTATGACGTATAAACGTATAACGTATAACGTATAACGTCTATAACGTATGCCGTATAACGTATAACGGTATAACGTATAACGTATAACGTATAACGTATAACGTTATAAACGTATAACGTATAACGTATAACGTATAACGCATAACGTATAAGAACGTATAACGTATAACGTATAACTACGTATAACGTATAACGTATGACGTATATCGTATAACGTATAACGTATAACGTATAAAGAATAACGTATAACGTATAACGTATTAACTTATCACGTATTACGTATAACGTATAACGTATAACGTATAACGTATAACGTAGAACGTATAACGTATCAGGTATAACGTATTACGAATTACGGTATAACGTATAACGTAAAACGTATAACGAATAACGCATAACGTATAAACGTCTAACGTATATATCGTATTAACGTATAACGTATAACGTATGACGTATAACGTATGACGTATTAACGTATAACGTATAACGTATAACGTATAAACGTATAACGTATTAACGTAAGTTGACGTATAACGTATGCCGTATAACGTATAACGTATAACGTATAACGTATAACGTATAACGTTTCACGTCATATAACGTATAACGTATAACGTATAACGTATAACGTATAACGTATAACGTACAACGTATAACGTATAACGTATAACGTATAACGTATAACGTATGACGTATAACGTATAACGTATTAACGTATAACGTATAAAGAATAACGTATAACGTATAACGTATAACTTATCACGTATTACGTATAACGTATAACGTATAACGTATAACGTATAACGTAGAACGTATAACGTAATCAGGTATAACGTATTACGAATTACGTGTAACGTATAACGTAAAACGTATAACGAATAACGCATAACGTATAACGTATAACGTATATCGTATAACGTATAACGTATAACGTATGACGTATAACGTATGACGTATAACGTATAACGTATAACGTATAACGTATAAACGTATAAACGTATAACGTATAACGTATGACGTATAACGTATAAACGTATAACGTATAACGTATAAAGAATAACGTATAACGTATTAACGTATAACGTATAACGTATACGTATAACGTATAACGTATAACGAATAACGTATGACGTATAACGTATGACGTATAACGTATAACGTATAACGTATAACGTGTAACGTAAAACGTATAACGTATTAACGTATAACGTACAACGTACTAACGTATTACGTATAACGTATAACGTATGACGTGTAACGTATAACGTATATCGTATAACGTATAACGTATAACGTATAACTTATCACGTATAACGTATAAAAGTATAACGCATAACGTATAACGTATAACGTATAACCTATGACGTATAACGTAATAACGTATAACGTATAACGTATAACGGTATAACGTATAACGTATAACGTATAACGTATAACGTATAACGTATAACGTATGCCGTATAACGTATAACGTATAACGTATAACGTATAACGTATAACGTATAACGTATAACGTAGTAACGTATAACGTAAAACGTATAACGCATAACGTATAACGTTATAACGTATAATCGTCTAACGTATTACGTATAACGTATAACGTATAACGTATAACGTATAACGTATAACGTATATACGTAATTCGTATAACGTATAACGTATAACGTATAACGTATAACGTATAAAGTATAACGTATAACGTATAACGCATAACGTATACGTATAACGAATAACGTATAAACGTATTAACGTATATACGCTTCACGTATAACGTATAACGTATAACGTATAACGTATAACGTATAACGTATAATCGTATGATGTATAACGTATAACGTATAACGTATAACGTATAAAGAATAACGTATAACGTATAACGTATAACGTATAACGTATAACGTATAACGAATGACGTATGACGTATAACTGTATTGACGTATAAACGTATAACGTATAACGTATAACGTATATAACGTATAACGTACAACGTATAACGTATAACGTATAACGTATAGCATGTAACGTATAACTTATCACGTATAACGTATAACGTATAACGTATAACGTATAACGTATAACGTATGACGTATATCGTATTAACGTATAACGTATAAAGAATAACGTATAACGTATAACGTATAACTTATCACGTATTACGTATAACGTATAACGTATAACGTATAACGTATAACGTAGAACGTATAACGTATCAGGTATAACGTATTACGGAATTACGTGTAACGTATAACGTAAAACGTTATAACGAATAACGCATAACGTATAACGTATAACGTATATCGTTACGTATGACGTATAACGTATGACGTATAACGTATGACGTATAAGTAACGTATAACGTACAATCGTTATAACGTATAACGTATAACGTATAGCATGTAACGTATAACTTTATCACGTATAACGTATAACGTATAACGTATAACGTATAACGTATAACGTATGTACGTATAACGTATAAGCGTAATAACGTATAAAGAATAACGTATAACGTATAACGTATAACTTATCACGTATTACCGTATAACTATAACGAATAACGTATAACGTATAACGTAGAACGTATAACGTATCAGGTATAAACGTATTACGAATTACGTATAACGTATAACGTATAACGGTATAACGTATAACGTATACGTATAACGTATAACGTATAACCAATAACGTATAAACGTATAACGTGTAACGTATAACGTATAACGCATAACGTATATACGTATCAACGTATAACCTATGACGTATAACGTATAACGTATAACGTATAACGTATAACGTATAACGTATAACGTATAACGTATAACTTATACACGTATAACGTAGTAACGTATAACGTATAACGTATAACGTATAACGTATAACGTATAACGTATAACGTATAACGTATAACGTATAATGTATAACGTATAACGTATATCGTATAACGTATAACGTATAACATATAACGTGTAACGTATAACGTATAACGTATAACGTACAACGTATAGCATGTAACGTATAACTTATAACGTATAACGTATAACGTATAACGTATAACGTATAACGTATAACGTATAACGTATAACGTATAAAACGTATTAACGTATAACTGTATAACGTATAACATATGACGTATAACGTATAACGTATAACGTATAACGTATAAAGAATAACGTATAACGTATAACGTATAACTTATCACGTATAACGTATAAAGTATAACGCATAACGTATAACGTATAACGTATAACCTATGACGTATAACGTATAACGTATATACGTATAACGTATAACGTATGCCGTATAACGTATAACGTATAACGTATAAACGTATAACGTATAACGTATAACGTATAACGTATAACGTATAACGTATAACGTATAACGCATAACGTATAACGTATAACGTATAACCTTTGACGTATAACGTATAACGTATAACGTATAACTTATAAGGTATAACGTATAAACGTATAACGTATAATGTATAACGGTATAACGTATATCGTAGTAACGTATAACGTATAACATATAACGTGTAACGTATAACGTATAACGTATAACGTACAACGTATAGCATGTAACGTATATACTATTAACGTATAACGTATAACGTATAACGTATAACGTATAATCGTATAACCTTTGACCGTATAACGTATAACGTATAACGTATAACGTATAACGTAATAACGTATAACGTATAACGTATAATGTATAACGTATAAACGTATATCGTATAACGTATAACGTATAACATATAACGTGTAACGTATAACGTATAACGTATAACGTACAACGTATAGCATGTAACGTATAACTTAGATAACGTATAACGTATAACGTATAACGTATAACGTATAACGTATAACGTATGAACGTATATCGTATAACGTATAACGTATAAAGAATAACGTATAACGTATACGTATAACTTATCACGTATTACGTATAACGTATAACGTATAACGTAATAACGTATAACGTAGAAACGTATAACGTATCAGGTATAACGTATTAACGAATTACGTGTAACGTATAACGTAAAACGTATAACGAATAACGCATTAACGTATAACGTAATAACGTATATCGTATAACGTATGACGTATAACGTATGACGTTATAACGTATGACGTATAACGTATAACGTACAACGTATAACGTATAACGTATAACGTATAGCATGTAACGTATAACTTATCACGTATAACGTATAACGTATAACGTATAACGTATAACGTATAACGTATGACGTATAACGTATAACGTATAACGTATAAAGAATAACGTATAACGTATAACGTATAACTTATCACGTAATTACGTATAACTTATAACGAATAACGTATAACGTATAACGTAGAACGTATAACGTATCAGGTATAACCGTATTACGAATTACGTATAACGTATAACGTATAACCGTAAAACGTATAACGTATAACGTATAACGTATAACGTATAACCAATAACGTATAACGTATAACGTGTAACGTATAACGTATAACGCATAACGTATAACGTATAACGTATTAACCTATGACGTATAACGTATAACGTATAACGTATAACGTATAACGTAATAACGTATAACGTATAACGTATAACGTATAACGGTATAACGTATAACGTATAACCGTATACAACGTATAACGTATAACGTATAACGTATAACGTATAACGTATATACGTATAACGTATAAATGTTATAACGTATAACGTATATCGTATAACGTATAACGTATAACATATAACGTGGTAACGTATAACGTGATAGACGTATAACGTACAACGTTATAGCATGTAACGTATAACTTTATATAACGTATAACGTATAACGTATAACGTATAACGTATAAACGTATAACGTATAACGTATAACGTATAACGTATAACGTATAACGTATAACGTATAACATATGACGTATAACGTATAACGTATAACGTATAACGTATAAAGAATAACGTATTAACGTATAACGTATTAACTTATCACGTATAACGTTATAAAGTATAACGCATAACGTATAACGTATAACGTATAACCTATGACGTATAACGTATAACGTATAACGTATAACGTACTAACCGTAATGCCGTATAAGCGTATAACGTATAACGTGTATAACGTATAACGTATAACGTATAAACGTATAACGTATAACGTATAACGTATAACGTAATAACGCATAACGTATAACGTATAACGTATAACCTTTGACGTATAACGTATAACGTATAACGTATAACTTATAAGTGTATAACGTATAACGTATAACGTATAACGTCTAACGTATTACGTATAACGTATAACGTATAACGTATAACGTATAACGTATAACGTATAACGTATAACGTTATAACGTATACCGTATAACGTATAACGTATAACGTATAAACGTATAACGTAGAACGGTATAACGTATCAGGTATAACGTATTACGAATTACGTGTAACGTTATAACGTAAAACGTATAACGAATAACGCATAACGTATAACGTATAACGTATATCGTATAACGTATAACGTATAACGTATGACGTATAACGTTTGACGTATAACGTATAACGTATAACGTATAACGTAAACGTATAACGTATAACGTAGTATAACGTATGACGTATAACGTATAACGTATAACGTATAACGTATAAAGAAATAACGTATAAACGTATACGTATAGTACGTATAACGTATAACGTATAACGTATAACGTATAACGAATAACGTATGACGTATAACGTATGACGTATAACGTATAACGTATAACGTATAACGTATAACGTTAATAACGTATAACGTATAACGTTATAACGTACAACGTATAACGTATTACGTATAACGTATAACGTATAACGTGTAACGTATAACGTATAACGTATAACGTATAACGTATAACGTATAACTTATCACGTATAACGTATAAAGTATAACGCATAACGTATAACGTATAACGTATAACCTATGACGTATAACGTATAACGTATAACTTATCACGTATAACGATAAAGTATAAACGCATAACGTATAACGTATAACGTATAACCTAATGACGTATAACGTATAACGTATAACGTATAACGTATAACGTATAACGTATAACGTATAACGTATAACGTATAACATATAACGTATAACGAATAACGTATAACGTATAACGTATAACGTATAACGTATAACGTATAAACGTCTAACGTATAACGTATAACGTATAAACGTATAACGTATAACGTATAACGTATAACGTATATACGTATAACGTATAACGTATAACGTATGACGTATAACGTATAACGTATAACGTATAACGTATAAAGAATAACGTATAACGTATAACGTATAACTTATCACGTATAACGTATAACGTATAACGTATAACGTATAACGTATAACGTAGAACGTATAACGTATCAGGTATAACGTTATTACGAAATACGTATAACGTATAACGTATAACGTATAACGTATAACGTAATAACTGTATAACGTATAACGTATAACGTATAACGTATTAACTGTATAACGTATAACGTATTAACGTATAACGTTATAACGTATAACGTATAACGTAGTAACGTATAACGTATAACGTATAACGTATAACGTATAACGTATAACGTATAACGTATAACGTATAACGTATAACGTGTAACGTATAACGTATAACGTATAACGTATAACGTATAGCATGTAACGTATAACGTATAACGTATAAACGTGTATCGTATAACTTATGACGTATAACTTATAAGGGTATAACGTATAACGTATATAACGTATAACGTCTAACGTATTACGTATAACGTATAACGTAATAACGTATAACGTATAACGTATAACGTATAACGTATTACGTATAACGTATTAACGTATAACGTATAACGTTATAACGTATAAAGTATAACGTATAACGTATAACGCATTAACGTATAACGTATAACGAATAACGTATAACGTATAAAACGTATAACGTTTCACGTATAACGTATAACGTATAACGTATAACGTATAACGTTATAACGTATAACGTATGATGTATAACGTATAACGTATAACGTATAACGTTATAAAGAACTATAACGTATAACGTATAACGTATAACGTATAACGTATAACGTATAGACGAATGACGTAATTAGTACGTATGACGTATAACGTATAACGTATAACGTATAACGTATAACGTAAGATAACGGTACAACGTATAACGTATAACGTATAACGTATAGCATGTAACGTATAACTTATCACGTATAACGTATAACGTATACGTATAACGTATAACGTATAACGTATGACGTATAACGTATAACGTTATAACGTATAAAGAATAACGTATTACGTATAACGGTATAACTTATCACGTATTACTAGTATACTTATAAACGAATAACGTATAACGTATAACGTAGAACGTATAACGTATCAGGTATAACGTATTACGAATTACGTATAACGTATAACGTATAACGTATAACGCATAACGTATAACGTATAACGTATAACGTATAACCAATAACGTATAACGTATAACGTGTAACGTATAACGTATAACGCATAACGTATAACGTATAACGTATAACCTATGACGTATAACGTATAACGTATACGTA